>NC_142813.1:12462421-12500244 GCF_049724085.1 Artemia sp. Qi Xiang Cuo | reverse complement strand
AACTGAAGTGGAAGCTTTTTATTTTCTCTGGAGAAATTAGAATTGAATTGTGTTCTTTGGTAAAATTCAGATTAGAACTTGATCTTTTCTATCTTCTAAGAAAAATTTGGAACAATATTTTTAATTTTTTCATCTCTTTGAGAAAAATATGAATTGAAGTGGAAAATTTTATTTTATGTTGGGAAAATAGAATTGATCAATAACTTATTTCATTTTCATTGAGAAAATTCGGACTCGAAGTAGAAATTTTCTTCTTCCGGGGAAATATTTGGAACAGAACTTTAAATTTTTACATCTCTTTGAGAATGGTCAGAACTGAATTTAAGAAAATTTAGAATTAAAGTGAAATTTTTTATCTTCATAGAAAATAATCACAATCATAGTATAACTTTTCCTATCTTCTACGGAAAAATTTAGAAGTGAACTTTAAATTTTTTATGTCTTGGGACTTTTCTTGTTCCGGGAAAATATTTGTAATATAACTTTAAATTTGACTCTTTGAGAAAGGTCGGAACGTAAAAAGTTAAAAAATACCATGTTAAAAAATTCAAGAAAGTATTTACAAATTGGGGGGGGGGACTCTTTGAGGTTGGAAAATGGGTTTAGGAATGACATTATGAATGGAACTTGTTGAGAAGATATAATAAAGCCATAAAAAAGTATTAAAAAAAATGGAGAGGGGACTCTTTGGGGGGCCCGGGGAGGGTGTTTGGGGGACCCTTGGGGGGAGGTGTCCCTTCTGTGTCTCAATGCACAAAAAATATTAAAAAATGGGGGGGAGGATGGGGAGGGGGAGGGGAGGGGAGGGGAGGGGAGGGGAGTAGGGGAGGAGAGGGGGAGGAGGGGTGGGGAGGGGGTTGGGGGAGGGGGAGGTGACGGTGAGGAGTGGGGAGGAGAGGGAGAGGGAGGGTGGGGGGCCCTTTGGGAGCCTGGGGGACCTTTGGGTGCCGGTGGAGGGCCTTTGGGGTCCTGGGGGCCGGTTGAGAGCCTGGGGGACATTTGGAGACCGTGGGGGACATTTGGTGACCGGGTGAAGGCCTTTGGGACCCCGGTGGTCTTTTGGGAGCTCGATGTGCCTTTGGGGGGCCTGGGGTGGGCCTTTGAGGGTCTGGGGGTCGGGTGGGAGCCCTGGGAACCTTTGAGTACCGGGGACTTCCTTCGGGGTTGGGGTGGGGGATTGGAACCCTTTGGGGTTGGGGTAGGGGACCTCACAACACTGTTCAATGGAACTTGTGTATTATAACGACCACACTCAAAAATCATCTTTTAAATCATCTTTTAAATCAACGTCTCTAACGGTTTCGCCGAAATAATTCCATAAGCTGTCTAAAACCGTTTTGCCCAAATAATCCCTAAAAGTAATTTCATCGTGTTCCTTTTGTTTGGCATCTCAGTGCTTTCACATTTCAAATTTCTAGGAAACCCTTTCCTACGTTAATCTCTTCATCTCATAAATTTTCCTAGCTAAACTATTATGGTTTCGTTAGAATATCAATTTATCTCTCCGACTTAAAGCTCCGTGAAGCCGTATTTAAAAATAGAATTTCTATCTCTTTAGACTCCCACATAATTCCAAGATAACAAGTGATGTCATTTATAATTCATGACACTAAAGATCAATGAAGCCCTATTTAAAAATAGAATATTAATTCTTCTCTCTGACCTAAAGAACGTTTATCCCTCAGACCTAAGATTAAAGAAGCCTTAATGTTTCTTAAGTCACCCTTCGTGAAACCCTATTTAAAAATAGTATATTAATTTTTCTCTCTGACCTAAAGAACGTTTATCCCTCAGACCTAAGATTAAAGAAGCCTTAATGTTTCTTAATTCCCCCTTCGTGAAGCCCTATTTTAAAATAGTATATTAATTTTTCTCTCTGACCTAATGAACGTTTATCCCACAGACCTAAGATTAAAGAAGCCTTATTGTTTCTTAATTCCACACGCTCGTGAATCAATAATTCTCCCATCGATTATGTAAATCACCCCTCATGCCATTACACGTGGCCAAACAACAACAACAGATCGATTGACCTTGACCCCCATTAGACTCGATCGATAATCCTTGAATAAATTATGTCCCGTCAGCATTAAACTAAATTGTAGATGGCAGCAGGGGTGTTCGTTCTGTACCTTCTGATAGGGTTCTACTAACAAAATTCAAACTTTAGTGCAAAGAGCGAGGTTATGAGAGGGAAATCCCCTACATATACGTAATAATTCTCTTCGTTTTAAGTTTTAATTTTGCTCCTTACTTTCAGATGAAAAAACTTTTTTTATTTATTGTATTATCGTTTTCTAAATAGTGCCAGTAAATCTAGCCCCACCTCCACGGAGAAATCCCTCCCTCTCCCCCCAAAAAAAATGTATATATACTTCCAAATAATCAATACTATGCGTAAAGAATAGACAAATTTCATAACTTAAAGATGTTTCCCCTGGGGATGTGAGGGGGGTTTCATGTTATATTCAAGGACATATCTATTAGGCGTTTCAACAATGATGAAGAAAATGGCAATCTCGAAATTTTTACCGCACGATTTCGGAAAAAAGAGGCGTGAGAGGTGGCGTAGTTACCATCCAATCTTTTTGGTCACTTCTCATTAGTGGCGCCCTTACGTTCGGTTTTATAACATGTGAAAGCATACAACAAAATTATCAACACTTTTTTTATCGACCTACGATGCTCTACTAAAACAGAAGTGCGCAATGCAAAAAACAAGTTTAGGTCAAAAATTTTTTGAAACAAAATGTTAGTAACACATTCTACACTTTGAGCAGTGTAAAAGCAAATCCTCTTGATAATATTTGAAGAAATCATTACATAAAAACTAAATTAAAAAAAACATATTTTTCCAACTGAAAGTAAGGAGCAACATTAGAACTTAAAACAAACGAAAATTATTACGTATATGAATGCGATTGCACCGCTCCTCAACACCTCACTCTTTGCGCTAAAATCTTGGTACTTTTAAAAGAGCTTCTTATTGTTCTAATTAAACGAACCTTGTGTTTTAGGAGTCGTTCTTAAGGAATTGGAACAAAATTCAAACTTTAGTGCAAAGAGCGAGGTTATGAGAGGAAATCCCCTTCATATACGTAATAATTTTCTTCGTTTTAAGTTTTAATTTTGCTCCTTACTTTCAGTTGAAAAAACTTTTTTTATTTATTGTATTATCGTTTTCTAAATAATGCCAGTAAATCTAGCCCCACCTCCACAGAGAAATCCCTCCCTCCCCCCCAAAAAATTAAATGTATACATACTTCCAAATAACCAATACTATGCGTAAAGAATAGACAAATTTCATAACTTAAAGATGTTTCCCCTGGGGATGTGAGGGGGGTTTCATGTTGTATTCAAAGACAGCTATTAGGCGTTTCAACAATGATGAAGAAAATGGCAATCTCAAAATTTTGACCGCACGATTTTGGAAAAAAAGAGGCGTGAGAGGCGGCGTAGTTACCATCCAATCTTTTTTGTCACTTAAAAATAGCACTAGAGCTTTCAATGTCCAGTCAAATGAACCCTATTACGATATTTTAGTACCACTAGGTCGATATGATCACCCCTGGGAATAAAACTACAAGTAATCTTTCTTCTAAAAAAAATTACAAAAATTGCACATTTTTGCAGATAGGAGCTTGAAACCTCTGCAGTCAGGTTTCCTGATATGCCGAACCTGATGGTGTGACTTTTAAGATAGTATGACTTTTAGGGGGGTTTTCCCCCTTTAGCGAAAAGCAGGTAAATTTTCTCAGGCTCATAGCCTTTAATAGTTAACATTTAACTTAATAGTATAGGAAGGGTATACATTGCAGTTTGATGTAGTTTATAAAGACAGGACTGACCGAATTTTTATGTTTCTTATGAAATATTAATAATACGTTTACTAGGCTTAGGAAGAATAAATAGCAGTAAGACATGAATTTATATACTCTATTACAGTTAGAAAAGGACGAATTATTAACTATACTAATTCATGATTTCAGTCACGGCAAAACCACGAAATATTAAAGTTAACTTCTCAATTAATAAACTCCAAGAAACGAACACTCACGAAAATCTAAAAAACCTAGGTCTGATTTCTATGTTTGAGATGAATAAAGTTCTTTAGCAATTGACATGTAAAAATATGTCATGAGATGAAATCGAATTAGCATGTATATTCGGACTAATGAGATGCATGTCTCTTCTAGGTGTGAGAAAATTACGTCTAAATCACCGGCAGTTTCTCGTTTACATGCGATATCTATTTAATATTCTAATTTAAGGAAAATTGTTACTTATCATTCGTGAAGAAAAATATTCTGAGGTCTTAATAATAAAAATAATTTTTATTAAATATAAACCAGTGTGTCTTGTTTTAGATGTTAATATATTCAGTTTCTTTAGTATATAATGTAGTTTCAATTTGTAACTTTAAACAGTTTGAATATTCCATTCTATCAATATAACTTCAAAGATGTATGGCGTTTTTGACTGCGAATACATTGGCGTGAAGAAATCGGCGTGTGGAGTGATTTTTGAATGCGTGTTTCTACTGTTGACTACTGATCATCAAGAAGTCTCTTGTTACCAGTGGTATATAAACTATAATATGTATGAGTACAATGAAGACAGGTGGCGCAATACACTATACTTTATAAACAAAATAGGTTTATATAATAGAATGATTCTTCCATCCTATAACAAAGGGAAGGGTTTATCCTACGTACATGAGGAAGTTAGAGAGATATGATGTTTTTTTGGCGTAACAACACTATACACAAAAGGGAATGTGCCCACTGATAAACTTTTGATCTAAAAATGCAAATCAGATATACCATTATTCAACTTGGAAGATTTTAGTTGTGAGGTATTTCCGAGTAAGATACACAACCCAGAGGACGAGGTTCGATTTTTTAGCAAATGGGTACCAATAGATATTCCTTCCCGGAATATGTGTGTGAGATTTCCTAGGAAGAAGAAGAACAAACAAATCCATGATATAGATTGGAATCATACCGAGTGGATGACAAACAATGATGAATTTTTACAATAGTTATCACACCCATGACTACCCAACGGTCTTTTTAAAGACCACCAATTCTATAAACACTTCGTAACCATGGTAATATGAATCTTTTAGGTTCAATATTTGAAGCTAGTTCCAGCAGAAATCGGAGAGGTAAAGCTGGGTTAACTCACAATGTCATTCTATCGTCGTTAGTCATTTTCATAGACTGATGTTGTTTCAAATCTATAACAAATTACCTGAGTTAACAACTCCCTCGGGGTTATCAACCCATCTCCCATAAAACACTTTTCATCCATTTATTGTTAAGAAATTTTTATTTCAACTTATCAATACTGTGTTTTCGCTACGAACTCGCCCTCCACTATAACTTCGCTAATACATCCCTCTGCCAATCAAGCACTTTTTAGTTATTTCTTGTAAAAAAAAAATTATTTCAACTCATCCACATGGATTTTTCTCTAGCAACTCGCCCTCCACTATAACTTTGGTAATACATCCTTCTGCCAATCAACCCATCTCCCCCAAAACACTTTTCAGTCATTTCTCATTAAAATTTTTATTTCAACTCATCCACACGGGTTTTTCGCTAGCAACTCGCCCTCCACTATAACTTCGCTAATACATCCTTCTGCCATTCCTCTTATTTGTAAACACCCACTTTGAAAAATTGGGGGAACGAAAACCGACAAGAATATAAATACTCTTTGGTCGGGCCGGTTTCCCCCTTAGTGGTAATCAGCCACTTTGAAAAACTGGGGGAACGAAAAGTGACCAGAATATAAATACTCTTTGGTTGTGCCAGTGTTCCCCTTAGTTGTTAACACCCATTGTGAATAATTGGGGGAACGAAATTTGACACGAATATAAATATTCCTTGGTCGAGGCAGTTTCCCCCTTAGTTACAAACACCCGCTTTGAAAAATTGAGGGAATGAAAAGTTACAATAATATAAATACTCTTTGGCCCGGCCAGTTTCCCCCTTTGGTGTAAATTCCCCCTTTGAAAAATTGGGGGAATGAAAACTGACATAAATATAAACACTCTTTGTTCGAGGCAGTTTCCCACTTAGTTGTAAACATCCACTTTGAAAAATTGGGTGACCGAAAAGTGACAAGAATCCTAGCTTTATTTTAACTGACTACTTGGCCCCACCCCCCTCATACTTTTCAAACGGTACTTGTGTATTATACAGACCACATCGGAGAGGTAAAGCTAGGTCAAGTCACAATGCCATTCTATCGTTACTTTTCAATTAAGCTATTGAATACCTTTTACCAATGTCTCTTGTAGGCGTCAAATCTATTAAGTATCTGAGCATATTCTTTGTATTGTTGATGCAAGCATCGCATTCCTCATTCTTTAATTACCCGTGAGGCATTCTTAACCAACGCAATACCTTTACGCAAATACCTTTTCACAAAAAAATTTCAAATAGAGTTATTTCTACGCTAAAATTGTAAAATTATGACAATTCTCATTGTAGTACCTCAGTCCTCATATTTCTATTACCCGCGACACTTTCATAACAAAAGCAAGAACTTCATACAAGTATCTGTTCGCAAAAAATTCGCAAATATAGTAATTTTTACGTCACAATTTTCAACTTAAAACCATTCTAATTATAGCATCCCATTCCTCATACTTTAATTACCCGTTACGCTTTCTTAACCATCGGAAGTTTAATTTGGTTATTGAACTTAGAAGTAATTACCCTTTTCAAAAACATTAGTCGTTCAAATTACTCTTATATCTGAATCCAACTACTAATCAAGTTACTGTATATGGACTAACCACCGCTCTCTCTCTGTTTGACCCCCAAAAAATGGGTGTTGCCTCAGAAAACCCGTCTGGTGAGGCATGTACCGTTCGTAGTAATAGGTGATTGACCCGTGGTAAGGCATATTACGCAATCACTTCTGAAAGTACTAGATAGCTTATTACTAATATGTAGAATTCCTCAACTTCAAAAGCAACCCACCAATGGCTACGAATCTGACAGAGTGATCAAGGGCACGCGTTTATTTCTATTTTGAAATCAATAAGAATTCCAAATAGGGATAGGTCCTTTTATTAGACAGTGAAACGAAAATATAAAACAAAGACTCTAAATATTTCGATGACACAGTCGGTCATCCTCATCAGTAGAGTTACTAACTCTTAGTAGATTAGTAAAAGTAGGTTAGTAACTCTACTGATGAGGATGACCAACTGTGTCATCGAAATATTTAGAGTCTTTGGTTTATATTTTCGTTTCACTGTCTAATAAAAGGACCTATCCCTATTTGGAATTCTTATTGATTTCGTCATAGAAAAGGCAGTGTGGTCATGGAGAAAATAGTAATATTTCTATTTTTTTTTTCATGGGTTATTATATTGAGCCAATAGCACTAGAAAATCGAAAATTATCCAAAAGGAACTTAAAAGATCTAGATCCCATTTAAAATTTGCACTTTACTGAAAAAATATAAATGTTTCTACTTTCGTAACTTTAATAAATCAAATAATATTAACATTTTGATTACTAAATATCAGTATATGTATATTAAACTGACAATGCACATTCATTTGTTGATTTTTCAGTAGAGTGCAAATCATGCTCTGGACTCGGGAAAGCATAGGGGTTTTGAGCCCTACTTACGTTAATTTTTACTCGTTTTGAGGTTGACTCGGTTATTTATTGTAATTTCTGTTCGTTGTGCGTTTCATTTATTTATTGATGCTGATTTGTGGTAGCTTTACGCTTGGAAGATTATTTGATTTAATTTTCGCTCATTTTTGGTTGAATGGAGTTCTTTACTTTTCTTTGAAAAACTTATTTTGTGGAAAAAGTTTTTTTTAATTAATTTCTGTTCTTTTTATATTTACATAGTATTTTTAGAGAAAAAGAAAATAATACTTTAAATCTTTTCTTTTTTTAAGAATTTATAGTTTGGCCTGCTATTTGTATGCTGAAGAAAAATTTTCAGCAATTTTGAACCACATACACCCTCTTAAAAATCAGGACACAAATTGTAGTGTTTAATTTAGTTTCATACCTCCTCTATTTAACCGAAAGTAGACAATTTGACATCAGTCGCAAAAAAAATCTGTATACTCTATTGTGTAGCTTGGATAGACTCCCGCTATTTTGATTTGGTTATATTTTAAGATCAGGAGTAGCCTCAAAATTTTGAATATAATGCCCATAGTCGTTCTTATGAAACTCCTGAGATGCCTCATTGGGAATTGGCCTTTACACAGTGTATTCTGATTTAATCTATGGCAACATTTAGTTTTTAAACATAAAGTCAAATGGGAGGATGGGCGTGGGAGGGGGATCAGTTTCCCACCAATCACTTTCGACTTTTAAAAAGGGCGTCAGCCCTTTCTATTTTCAATTGAATGAGCCCTTATTGAAGTTCTCACGGGCACTAGGCCTTTCGATTTCCAATAGAATTAGCCCTTTTTGAGTTTCCACGACAACACTTCCTATAAACTCCTTATATGCCCCCGGGGCATAAATTACAACCCCTACCCTAAGGGCTCTGAGGGTGGTTGTCATCCTCTAAGACCTATTTTCCAGAACTTTTTGCTACGTTAAACAACATGGCTATCTCAAAATTTTGATTGGATGTGTCTGGGAAAGTGGTGGGTGTGAGAGGGGCGTTTGCCTTCTCCAATCACTTTCAACTATTAAAATAGGCACTAGCCCTTTCAATTTCTAATCAAATGAGACCTTTTGAAGTTTGTACGACAATACTTTCAACAAAAACCTTATACGCCCCAGGGGATAACTTAAAACCTTCGCCCTGAGGGCTGGGGGTGTGTCATCCTCAAAGACCTAATTTCCAGAACTTTCTACTAAGTTGAACAAAATGGCTATCTGAAAATTTTGGTTGAATGTTTGGGGGAATGGTGGGCGTGAGAGAGGGGTTAGTTACCCTCCAATCACTTTCAACTATTAAAAAGGGCACTAGCCCTCTCAATTTCCAATTGAATGAGCCCGTTTTGAAGTTTTTACGACAACTCTATCATTAAAAACTTTATATGCCCCCAGGGCATAACTTACAACCTTTGCCCTGGGAACTCTGGGGGGTTTGTCATCCTTAAATACATAATCTCCAGAACTTTCAACTACGTTGAACAAAATGGATATCTATAAACTTTATTGAATGTGTTTTGGGGGAAATGGTGGGTGTAAGAGGTGGGTTAATTACTCTCCACTCACTTTCGACTATTAAAAAGGGCAATTTAAATTTCCAATCAAACGAGCCCCTTTTGAAATTTCTACAACAAATTTCTATATAAACCTTGTATGCCCCCAGGGCCTAACTTACAACCGTTACACTGAGGGCTCTGATGGGGTTATCATTCTAAAAGACCTAATTTCCAGAATTTTCGACTAAGTTGAACAAAATTGATATCTCCAAAATTTTGATTGGATGTGTTTCGGGAAATGGTGGGCATGAGAGAGTGGTTAGTTGACCTTCAATAACAGTCGACTAGTAACATGGCACTGGCCCTTTCAATTTTCAATTTAATGAGCCCTTTTTGATGTTTTTACTACATCTCTTTCTATAAAAAAAATACATACTCATAGGGCATAATTTAAAGCCCTTGCCCAGAGGGTTGTGGGGGGATGGGGGGTGGGTGGGTTGTCATCCTTAAAGACCTTATTTCCAAAACTTTCATCTACGTTGAATAAAATGGTTATCTAAAAATGTTGATTGGATGTGTTCGGGGGAAAGGTGAGCGTGAGAGGGGGGTTAGTTGCCCTTAAATCACTTTCGTATTTCCAATCGAATGAGTCCTTTTTCAAGTTTCTACGACAAAGATTAAAAAAACAACCTTATATGCCCCCAGGCCATAACTTATAACCCTTGCCCTGAAGAATGAGGGGGGGGGGGAGTTTCCTGCTCAAAGGTATAATTTCCTGAACTTTAAGCTATGTGGATCAAAATGGCTATCTCAATATTTTGATTGGATATGTTTGGGAAAATGGTGGACATGAAAAGGGTGTTCGTGGCCTTCCAATCACTTTTGACTATTAAAAAGGGCACTAGCCATTTCAATTTCCAATAAAATGAGCCCTTTTTGAAGTTTCTACGACGACGCGTTCTATATAAAACCCTTGCCCTGAGGGCTTTGGGGGAGTGTCCTCCCCAAAAACATAATTTCTATCTGGAAATCCACAACACTGAACAAAATGGCTATCTACAAATTTTGATTGGATGTTTTTGTGGAAAAGGTGGGCGAGAGAGGAGGGCTAGTTGCCCTCAAATCACTTTCGACTATTAAAAAGGGCACTAGACCTTTGAATTTCCAATCGAATGAGCCCATTTTCAAGTTTCTATGACAAAGATTTCAATAAAAACTTATATGCCCCCAGGGCACAACTTATAACCCTTGCCCTGAAGATTGTGGAGGGAGTTTTCTGCTCGAAGGTATAATTTCCTGAACTTTAACTGCGTGGAACAAAATGGCTATCTCAAAATTTTTATTGGATGTGTTTGGGGTAATGGTGGGCGTGGAAGGGGTGTTAGTTGCCTTCCAATTACTTTCGACTATTAAAAAGGGCACTAGCCATTTCAATTTCTAAATCGAATTAGCCATTTTTATAGTTTTTACGACAACGCTTTCTATAAGAACTTTATATGCCCCCAGGGCATAACTTACAACCCTTGTCCTGAGGGCTGTGAGGGGGTTGTCATCCTCAAAGACCTAATTTACAGAACTTAAAACTACGTTGAATAAAATGGCCCTTCAATCACTTTCGACTATTAAAATGGGCACTAGCCCTTTGAATTTCCAATCGACTTAGCTTTTTTTGAAGTTTCTACGACAACGCCTTCTATACAAACCTTATATGCCCCCAGGGCATAACTTACAACCCTTGCCCTGAAGGCTGTGGGGGATTGTCCTCCTCAAAAAAATAATTTATATGTGGAAAGCAACTACGCTGAACAAAATGGCTATCTCAAAATTTTGATTGGAGGTGTTTGAGGGACAGAGGGGTTGGGGGAGGGGCTAATAGCCCTCCAATCATTGTCGACTATTAAAATGGGAACTAGCCTTTTGAATTTTTCATCACATTAGCCTGTTATGAAGTTCATACGACAACGAATTCTATCAAAACCTTATATACCCCCAGGGCATAACTTACAACCCTTTCCCTAAGGGCTCTGGGGGAGTGTCCTCCTCAAAAATATGTTTTCTCTCTGGAAATCAACTGCGCTAAACAAAATGGCTATCTAAAAATTTTGATTGGATGTGTTTGGGGGAATGATGGGCGTGGGGGGGGGGGGGGGCTAGTTGCCCTGTAATCACTTTCTAATATTAAAAAGGGCACTAGCCCTTTGAATTTCCAATCGAATGAGCCTGTTTTGAAGTTTCTACGACAACGCCTTCTTTAAAAACCTTATATGCCCCCAAGGGCAAAGCTTAAAACCCTTGCCCTGAGCGCTCTGGGGGAGTGTCCTCCTGAAAAAAAGATTTTCTATCTGGAAATAAACTACGCTGAACAAAATGGCTATCTCAAAATTTTGATTGGATGTGTTTGGGGAAATGATGGGCGTGGGGGAGGGGCTAGTTGCCCTCCAATCACTTTCGACTATTAAAAAGGGTACTAGCCCTTTGAATTTTCAATCGAATGAGCCTGTTTTGAAGTTTCTATGACAGCGCCTTCTATAATAGCCTTATATGCCCCCAGGGCATAACTTAAAACCTTTGCCCTGAGGGCTCTGGGGGAGTGTCCTCCGCAAAAACATACTTTCTATGTGGAAATCAACTACGCTGAACAAAATGCCTATCTCAAAATTTTGATTGGATGTATTTGGGGAAAAGATGGGCGTGGGGGGGGGGGCTAGTTGCCCTCCAATCACTTTTGACTGAAATCAACTACGCTGAATAAAATGGCTATCTCAAAATTAGTATTGGATGTGTTTTGGGGAATGATGGGCGTGGGTGGGGGTTAGTTGCCCTCCAATCACTTTCGACTATTGAAAAAGGCACTAGCCCTTCGAATTTCCAATCGAATGAGCCTGTTTTGAAGTTTCTACGACAACGCCTTCTATAAGAACCTGGTATGCCCTAAGGGCATAACTTAAAACTCTTGCCCTGACGGTGGTGGGGAAGATTCATTATCCAAAACATATTTTATATCTGGAAAGTGACTATGCTTAACAAAATGGCTATCTTCTAATTTGTTTTAGACATGTTTTGGGGAATGATGGCCGTGGGGGGGGGGCTAGTTATCTTCCAATCACTTCTAAATATTTAAATGGGCACTAGAAATATCAATTTCCAATCGAATGAGCCCCTTTTGAAGTTTCTACGACGACCCCTTCCATATGAAGTGCCCTGCTCTAAAGGAAAAAATAATAAATGATACATTGTGCCAACATCGTTCTTATATGCCCTCAGGGCATAACTTAAAACCCTTGCTCTGAGGGTTGTGGGGGAGTATCCTCCTCAAAAACATATTTTGTATCTGGAAATCAACTACTTTGAACAAAATGGCTATCTCAAAATTTTGATTGGATGTGTTTGGGGGAATGATGGGCGGGGGGTGTTAGTTGCCCTCCAATCACTTTTGACTATTAAAAATGGCACTAGCCAATCCAATTTCCAATCGAATGAGCCCTTTTCGAAGTTTCTACGACAACTCCTTTGATAGGAAGTGCCCGGGTATGGAGGAAAAAAAAAACAAAAAAAAAATACACATTGTGTCCACATCGTTCTTTACTTAAGCAGCGGTAGTGGGCTGCCTATGATACTACCAAGGTAAGCGACCCTGACCAGATCAATATTTTCGGAACCCAGCGCAACCTTTTCATCTTCACTTATTCCTAATCTTAGCAACTTAGTCTTCTTAACGTTGATTTTTAAACCTGTTCTAGCATCATGAACTCGCATAACCTCTAAAAGTTCATTTATTTTGCTCACAATTTCATCTAGGATGCTTAAATCATCAGCTGAATCTAAGTCCAGGAAAGTTGTTCCTGTCCATTTGATTTCGTGTTCTCCCATTGCCTTTCCTGTGCTCCTTAAGACAAAATCAATCAAAATGATCCATGTAAAGGGGGATAGAACTCAACCCTGCTTAACTCCTGATTTAATACGGAACCAACTGCTAACCTCATTTCCTTTATTCACCGCAGCGGTGTTATTCTCCAACATAGCATTAATCACTTTAATGCATTTATCTGGTTTTTACATACAAAGATAAGACCTTCTCTAAACCCCTTCTATCAATAGAATTGAAAACTTGCTCATCAAACAGATCGTGGTAACGAACTGTAAGTAAGAAGCGACCCGGCTCAATGGTAACCGAAACTATAAAAAACTGAATTTTGATATAAATAGACGCGTAAGAAAAATCAGGCTTAGGTTCTGATTTTAAACATATAAGTTTCATCAAGTGTAATTTTACGCATAACTAATTAAGTACCTTAGGAAATTTAGTTGATTTTTGAAAAAAAAAAGAAAGACCCCTTAAATACTATAGAACCTTAATGAAATTCACACATCATATTCAGCGTATCAGAGAACCCTACTGTAGAGGTTTCAAGCTCCTATATACAAAAATGTGGAATTTTGCATTTTTTGCCAGAAGAAAGATCACGGGTGCGTGTTTATTTGTTTGTTTGTTTGTTTGTTTGTTTTTTCCCCAGGGGTAATCGTATCGAACCAGTGATCCTAGAAGATTGTAAGACGGTTCATTTAATCGGAAATTAAAATTTCTAGTGCCCTTTTTAACTGACCAAAAAAAATGGAGGGCAACTAGGCCCCCTCCCCGCTCATTTTTTTCTCAAAGTCACCCAATTAAAATTTTGAGATAGCCATTTTGTTTAGCATAGTCGAAAATCTGATAAATAGGTCTTTTACGATGACTTAATCCCCCACAGTTCCCAGGGGACGGGCTGCAAGTTATGAAGTTTGCCCATTGCTTGCATATTGTATTGGTTATTGGGAAGTATACAGACATTTTCAGGAAGAATTTTTTTTGGTGGGGGGGGGAGGGGGGCTTGAGGAGGGGGTTACTCGGGATAATCTTTCCGTGGAGGATGTTTCTTTGGGGTAATGGACATTTCTATGAAGGGGGTGCCGGATTTCCCAGCATTATTTAAAAAACGATCAGAAATTAAATTAAAAAAAAACAAGTTTTTTCAACTGAAAGTAAGAAGCAACATTAGAACTTAAAATGAACAGAAATTATTACGTATATGAGGGGTTTCTCCCCCAAGTCAATACCTTGCTCTTTACGCTACAGTTTTTTTTTAGTGCTTTCAAAAAAGCTATCTATTCTAATTAAACGGCCTTTGTGATTCAGGGGTGTGTGAATTAAAAATTTTTTTAACTTTTAACGTAAAGAGCGTGGTATTGACTAAGGGGAGAACCCCATCATATACGTAATAACATAAACGTAATAAAAAAAAAAACAATAAAAAAAACAAGCGATACGGCTCAATAGTAACTTTGTATTTTTTTCCAGAAGAAAAATATACGACTATAGAAGTTCGTTACGTACGTTAATTTGTAAATTACGTCAGAACCAAATTTAGAGACAGCCATTTAGCAAAAGAAAAGTAAAATTTTTATGCAAACTTTGTTTGCTTATTCAATGACGGTGAGTCAAAATAAAAGCTGCATTAACTAAAAAACGATCAGAAATTAAATAAAAAAAACAAGTTTTTTAAACTGAAAGTAAGGAGCGACATTAAAACTTAAAACGAACAGAAATTATTACGTATATGAAAGGGGCTGTCCCCTCCTCAACGCCTCGCTCTTTACGCTAAAGTTTGACTCTGTCTCACAACTTTATTTTTTAAAACAATAAAAAACTTTAGCGTAAAGAGCGAGGCGTTGAGGAGGGGACAGCCCCTTTCATATACGGAATAATTTCTGTTCGTTTTAAGTTTTAATGTCGCTCCTTACTTTCAGTTTAAAAAACTTGTTTTTTTTATTTAATCATCTATAAAAGTGGGCTGAGCTGCTCCTCACTTACAGTTTATTACCACGAGCTGTTTGATAATTATACTGGGTAAATACATATTTCATGAATGTTCCGCTTTACATTTGATTATTTGATTAATCACACCCATTACCCCCACCCATTCCTATAAGCTTAGGCTATATTTGAGAGAGTAAAATTATTTTTAAATCAATAATACTATGCATCTTTCAAAAGTAGCGGTAATGAATTGTGAGTTGATAAAATAAGTGCTTTTGTTAAATAAGATATATGTAACAAATACCTACCACTGTCATTATTTCCTCATGAAATACGGGGCGTTCAAAAAGTTCGTAGAACTGCATACAAAACTTTATTTCATAAAAACAAAACCATCACTACTTTTCAATATAGTCTCCCCTAACTTCAACGCCCTTAGACCACCGATGCTCAAGTGCCTTAATTCCAGCATGGAAGAAGTCTTGTGACTGGGAATTGAACCACTGATCCACGGCGGATATCAGCTCCTCATCGTCACCAAAACACTTTCCACAAAGGTCGGACTTCATGGCACAAAACAGGTGGAAGTCGCTTGGGGTCAGATCCGGACTTTAGGGTGGGTGAGCCAACTGTTCGAAGCCCATCTGATTGATTGTGGCTTGTGCCACGTGGCTCTTGTGCACAGGCACATTGTCATGAAGAAGGAAAACACCACGAGTCAGCATTCCTCGCCTCTTCGTCTTGATTGCCTGGCGTAACTTAACCATCAGATCCGAGTAATAGGCACCAATGATGGTAGACCTTCTGGGCAAGTAGTCGATTAGCAGGAGACCTTTCGAATCCCAGAAGACTGATGCCATCACCTTACCTGCAGAGGACTGGGTCCGAAACTTCCTTGGAGGTGGCGAGTCACTGTGTTTCAGCTGCTTGGAGGTGATCTTGCTCTCATGGTCCCAGTGGTGCACCCAGGTCTCGTCTCCAGTTAAAAGTTGCAAATTGAAGTCTTCTGGGTCTCTCCTATAGAGCTTGAGAAGTTATGAACTGAGCTGCATCCGCTGCTGTTGATCTTGCACTTGAAGATTTCGAGGCAACCATCTGGCAGACACTTTGGAAAGATAAGGATGGTCGTGAAGAATGTTGAAAACGCTCCCTTCAGAAATGCCAACTTCGATTGCAACTTCTTTGACCTTTAAAAGACGATCAGCCATGACAAGGTCTTCCACACGCCGGATGACCTCCGTGGTCGTCACTTCCAAAGGTCGACCAGACCTTGGGTCGTCTTCCAGGGATTGACGGCCCCACTTGAACTTTGCGGCCGATTTGGCGACAGTGGAATACTTGGGAGCATCTTGCTGGTACACCTTGGCCAACCGATGTGTGATTTCTCTAGCCGAAGAACCTTCTTTGATAAGGAATTTGATCACAGCTCTGTACTCGATCAGTGACAAATTCATTTCTGCAGTGATTCAATGACTTTGGAGTGTTCTTATATCTGAAAGGACAAAGCAAAATGAACAGTTTTCAGGCTGTGAATATCATTTACCTAGATAAGCATGCATGCAGGGTTAGAACTTATTTCGTCATTTCTAAGTGTTCCGTTCTACGAACTTATTGAACGTCCTCGTTCATAATTCACTCTAAACAAAAATTTTAGTATTTACAATATTGATGGTGTGGCAGGGAGCGGCAAAATTTACGTTGTCTCTCCTCCTTCTCGATGATAAACCTAGATACGGCTCTGAGTTGCCACACTGATTTCTTCGAATCTTCTCCTTGTGGTTAATTCTAATCCAGTTAAGAAATAATAGGGTTTACTTGTGGTCCACTCTAAACAAAATTTTAATATTTACAATGTTGATGGTGCAGAAGGGGGGATGGTGACCAAATTTACATTCCCTCCTTCCCTCTAGATTTGGCTCTGAGTTACCGCACTTATTTTTTCGAGTCTTTTTCTTGTGGTATTTCTAATCAAGTTAAGAAAGAATATGGTATATTTGTGGTTTTATAGACTAGATTAAAAGTATGTGTTTTTAATCTTATTGTGTGTTAAACATTCAGATTCGTGGAACGTTTCAAAGAAGATTATTGGGTGATTGACTGTGAAAACATTGGGTTTAAAAAAATCTTCTTTGAGCGTTATTTTCGCGGCTGTATTTTATTTTTGAATGAGAATTAAAGAGAAATTGATTGTTATCACTATGAAGTAAAGGTATATCCTTTTTGACTGTGAAAGAAACCGATGTTCTCCAAATTTGAAATTCATTAATGAAAACCGTTTTTACGATATAGTTATAAGACCATTAAATAAAACTGGTAAGGTAAAAGAGTGTATAGGAGGAATCTGCCAACATATGTAGCTTTTTGGTGTTAAAGCCATTTGGGTGAAGAAGAATGTGTCTATAGATGAACTATTTATCATAGAATGTAAAAGTAATACCCCCTTTTTCAATTTACAGAACTTTAGGCGATCCAAATATCCACACTTGATTCGTAATCCAGAATATGAACTAAAATTTTTGCTCAGGGGGCGTCTGAAAAGATGTAGGGATACATATATTCGGTTCTTATTCTGAGTACTCTTATATTACGTAGAATTGTGCAAGCAAATGAGCAAACTGACATTTATTACAGGATTATTGCGACCCATAAGAAAGGGACTATTCAATAAAATGTAATAAAAATTACATAGATTTTGAATGTGAATCATTTCAGCGAGAACTGACATTTGAAGAAATTGATAAAGTATTTGGAGATAAGAAACCTTTGAGACAACACTGCTTTGAAATTATTCCCCCACTCTATAGAAAGAAGTCTGATTATACTAGTATCTCCTGCCCATTCTTGAATAACCTCCATTTTTTTACAATCAGCTATAGTAACAAAATTTAGAAATAAAGGGATTTCATCTAACATTTTTGTCAAATAATTGCTTCGTAAATTTCAGGAAATCTAATTGTCTACATTCCCCGTAAAAATTCATTCACATTTATCACGCTTACAGTAAAAGTCTAAATGGATCTTCAATAGACTTGGTATCTTTTATAGGTACTTATACATTATGCGGGCACCGCTATATACTGTATGTGGAATGTCAAACGGGAAATGCTACAGTCACCCCATAAAACCCGTAAAACGGCTATTTGCACGACCTAAAATTATTGCAAAACGTTGTTTCTCATGGAATTTACAATATTTAAACGATTGTTTTTTGGGGGCTTAGGGAGGGGAAAGGTACCTAGGTTGGGTTAGGTTGCGTATTTAATATATGCTATGCTTCACCCCCACCCCACCCCTAATGTGCAAATATATAGCCCAAATTTGTTTCTAAACTATTATATATTCATCCTATTTTATTTCATTAGCATAAACCAAACTTGAGTATATAGCGGTGCCCGCATAATGCATAAGTACCCTTTTCTACGTGATTCATTTTATATATTACGCAGTTATTGGTCTAGCCACTTGTTAAGCTAGTATCTTAGAATATTCAGAGCATATTCCAAATCAAAATAGCGTAAGTGTATCCAAGCTATCAAAGAAAGTAAATAGACTTTTTTTTTGCGAATGGTATCAAGTTTTCTATTTCAGATCAACTTTAGCTATAGTATGGGCCGGTGGGTTGAGTGCTTGTGATCTTAGAACTTTGGTGAAGATTTTACATATGTTCGTTCAGCCAAAAGAAGAGAACATTTATAAAGAAGATATTTGAGGAATATCAGGACTAGTTGAAACTCATTTTAGTTAGAAATTATTATATTGTAGTGAAGAGTACAGAAACAAGTGAAAAATAATATGAAGTCCATGGTGCACTTCTAGGAAGTCCATGGAAATTCTAAGACTACTAGGTTGATACGATCACACCTGAAAAAAAAAATACAAATAAACACGCATCTGTGATCTTTCTTCTGGCAAAAAAAAAAAAATTCAAAATTCACTATTTTTGCAGATAGGAGCAGAAAAAAAACTTGGTGAGCCAGCCAAGTGGTTTGCAAGTGTCCCATCTCACAGGTATTAATTAATTTATATAAATATTATTAATTAATCTATTATTTACAAACAGTGGACTCAACTGTTTGGCCTATGTAGGATTTTATAAAAAAGGGGGCGGGGGGTTTATGAAATTTGTGAAAATAAGGATTTTTTTTTCTAATAGCTGGTGGAATAGGTGTGTTGGCTTCAGGGGCGGATCCAGGATTTTTTAGGGGGGGCACAAAATAGATTGATCCGATAAACTTACGTTAGGAGCAAGTTTAATTAATGCAAACTTGCGTTAATTAGGTAAATTAAGCTACTTTAGACTACTATAGGGGGGTACCCCTCGCCCCCCCCCTCTGGATCCGCCACTGGAGGGTTTATCTTTTTTTTTTACGTCGTGATGTTTATTTTATACGATATTTATTTTCTAGATAAGACTACTTTCGTTTTCAATCAATGTTTTCGTATGAAATGGACATACCTTTCCTGAACTTTAAACAACAAACACCTCTGTTTGAAAATCTTTGCACTTTGTGAATTTAGATAGCGATAAGGGTTCCTGATGGAGACCAATTTTAGGACTTGGGTTCTAATTATTGTTTGCTGTTGTAAAAATTGCCACAATAGCCCTATCCAAGAAAATACCAAACATTTGTTAAGAAGTGTTTTTTGTAAAATTCTTGGGGAATTTTCAGAAAATTGAAGGACATCACACATTTTAGTGGCAGATCCAAAATTTTACGGGGCTTTACGCTAGAAAAGCTCCTATTATAGAATAATCTTCCAGTTAGTATATATACAGTTTATAAATATATATATATATATATATATATATATATATATATATATATATATATATATATATATATATATATATATATATGCATATATAGGCGCGTACAAACAGCTCCTCTCATTTGATCTGCCGTTAGCGGTCCAATTACCCTGGAACACGTATTTTGGCAGAAACTTTCTCAAAATGCCTTTAAAACCAACTCGAGACTTCGAAACCTACTTGTAATTCCTATAAACAGCTGAACTAATTTTATATATATATATATATATATATATATATATATATATATATATATATATATATATATATATATATATATATATATATATATATATATATATATATATATATATATATATATATATATATATATATATATATATATATATATATATATATATTTTCATCAACCCCCCGCCCCCTTTTTTATAAAAATCCTACATAGGCCAATAAGTTGAGTCCACTGTTTTTAAAAAATAGATCAAGTCATAATTGGAAGATAAATTAAGTCATAAAAGTGAGATGGGACACTCGCAAACCACTTGGCTGGCTCACCAAGTTTTTTTCTGCTTTCACAATTATGAATGATACAATTTCGAACCATCTCTCATTGATTGACGCATACAGACTAACCCGCTATTCCATGAATAAGTGGGAAGAGCTTTTTGTTCGCACCGAGAATGAAGACCAGAAATGATCTGCGATAAACTTACTGGATAATTCTATAAACTGTGGTTATATGATAGTCCGGACGCCAGGTGTTGAAATTGTGAACCATACAACGACGGAATGGGGCTGCTACGAGAATTAGCCTACCCTCCACCCCCGAAATTGGCCATGCGGATTCAAAAATACCAATGGCACTTGCTTGCGAGTGCTGGAACACTCCGAAACTTGACATTTTATTATATTTTGGTGTTTCATGCAAGAAAATGCATGTTCCACAAAGTTTGAGGTGCAGTTTTCCACTCAAATAGAAATGCCTCAAATACAAAAAATGGCAGAGTTAAAAAAAATGGCAAAACTATATGAGTCTTGAACAGTCTTGGAAAGTATAAACAAAATCAAATTGAATATTAGATATAATGATATTAATTGTTGAAAGATCCATCAGTTCAAGATTTTTTTTTCACTGTAATTTTTATTTTCATTTTCAATGCTCTAAGAAGTGGAAAATAATAAATTTGTAATATACGAGTAATTCGTTTTCAGTGAAGCACCAATGACGAATAAGGCTTTAGGTTTTTACAGTTAAAGAAGGGGGCTGTATCCAAATTTTGCTTGTAGTGAAACTATATTTGTCTTAACCAGTCTTGAAAAGAACTAATAAATTAAACTGAATATTTGAGGCATAATCATATCAATTGCTGAAAGCTCGTCAGTTCAAAATTTTACTGTAATTTTAATATTTATTTTCAATATTAAGTAGAAAAGGCTACATTTGTAATATAATTCGTTTTCAGTAAAGCGCCAATGACGCAGTAGGTTTTAGGCTTCTGCAGTGAGACGATACCAAACTCTTGTTTGTAGTTAGTTTTATTCGATTCCAACTTGATTTGTATTTTCATTTTAAGTTTCACTCGTTATAAGGTTTATTTATACGTTTACATTAATATACTTTGTATGATTGTTCGTATTGATTGTTGATTTAATTTCTGTGTGTTTTATGGTTCATTTAGACTTTAATAGCAAAATATGTTTTTTCGTTTTAAGCTTGATTTTCATATTCAATCTAAGCATTACTCGCTTTAAGATCTATATATTCATTTATATTTTTACTTGTTGTATGTTTTTTGCTATGATTGTTTATTTAATTTCTGTACGTTTTGGGTTTCATTTATTCTTTAATAGTAATTTCTGGTCGTTTTGAGTTTGACTCATTCTTGAAAAGAACTAATAAATTAAACTGAATATTTGATGCATAACGATATTAATTGCTAAAAGCTCATCAGTTCAAAATTTTACTGTATTTTTAATATTTATTTTCAATATTAAGTACAAAAGAAAACATTTGTAATATAATTCGTTTTCAGTAAAGCGCCAATGACGCAGTAGGTTTTAGGCTTCTAAAGTGAGACGATACCCAAACTCTTGTTTGTAGTTATTTATTCGATCCAAACTTGATTTGTATATTCAATTTAAGTTTCACTCGTTTTAAGATTTATTTATTCATTTACATTACTATGTATTGTATGTTTGTTCGCATTGACTGTTTATTTAATTTCTGTTCGTTTTAAGTTTCATTTATACTTTAATAGCAAAATATTTTTTTTCGTTTTAAGCTTGATTTTCATATTCAATCTAAGCATTACTCGCTTTAAGATGTATTTATTCATTATATTATTACTTGTTGTATGTTTTTTGCTATGATTGTTTATTTAATTTCTGTACGTTTTGGGTTTCATTTATTCTTTAATAGTAATTTCTGGTAATTTTGAGTTTGAATTTTCACAGGTATTTTTATCTCCTGAGCTTAAGTTTAAAATGGCCTTTACTTTTCTTTGAAAAACTTATTTTTCGGAAAGTTTTTTTAAATTAATTTTTGTTCGTTTTTTATCGCAAACATTTTCAAGTTTTTATGGCCTAGGGAGGGGGTGGCTTAAGGTCCAATTATTCTTGACTTTAAAAAACGGATCTAGAACTTTCAATTTAAATTGAATGAGACTTTTTTCAAAGTCTATACGATTACCTCTTTGATAAAAACCTTATATATGAACAATAGACAGCTTGCATAACTTGTGGACAGCGATTGACAACAAGGAATGGATTGGAAAAATAGCTCCAATAAAGGGGTTTAGACCATTTCACTTGCTGACAAAAAGGGATCACGACTGTTTGGAATTGACCTTAATAGGAATTTGTGTGCCAAAACAAATTTGCATCTATCACAGAGTATGTATTTTAACCTTATAATTGGATAATTATAATAGATTTCCTATGTGTCCTTCCCATATAAAACCCCTTCCCATAAGTTATAAGCCCTCCTTAATAAGTTATGCCCCACGGCATAACTTACAACGCCTACCCCTGGGCCCTGGTGGGCTGTGTCGACACCGGAGTTTTTCTTTGTTATCAGAACTTTTACCTATTTTAACAAAATATCTATCTCAAAATTTTTATCTAATGCATTTAGGGCGTAGAGGAGAGAGGGAGGCTAGTCGCAATCCCATTTCTTTTGGCTATTAAAAAGTGAAGAAGAATTTTCAATTTTCAATCAAATGAGCCCTTTCTAAAGTTTATGCGAGCATCGCTTCCATAAGCAATAATACGAATGATACGAAGAATCCTTAAATTACAACCCTTGCCCTGAGGGCTTTGGGGGAGTTGTAATCCTCAAAGACCTAATTTCCAGAACTTAAAACTACGTTTAATAGAATGGCTGTCGTAAAATTTTGATTGAATGTGTTTGGGGAAAAGGTGGGCATGAGAGGGGGGTTAGTTGCCGTCAAATCACTTTCGACTATTACAAATCACTTTCGACTATTACTTCTATAAAAACCTTAGATGCCCCCAGGGAATAACTTTAAACCCTTGCCTTGAGGGTTGTAGGGGAGTGTCGTACTCAAAAGCATATTTTCTATTTGGAAATCAACTACGCAGAACAAAAAGACTATCTCAAAATTTTGATTAGATGTGTTGTGGGAAAAGATGGGCGTGCGGGGGGGGGGGGGGGGGTTAGTTGCCCTCCAAACACTTTCGACTATTAAAAAGGGCACTAGCCCTTGGAATTTCAAATACGACACCGTCTTCTATGAAAACCTTTTATGCCCCCAGGGCATACCTTAAAACCCTTGCCCTGACGGATTTGGGGGAGTGTCCTTCTCAAAAACACGTTTTATATCATGAAAAAAACTACGTTGCATGAAAGAAATGCCTCACAACTGTGCCTTTATGCGTTTGGGGGAATGATGGGCGTTGAGGGGGGCTAGGTAACTTCCAATCAATTTCGACTATGGAAAAGAGTACTAGCCCTTTGAATTTCCAATCGAATGTTACTGTTTTGAAGTTTCTACGACATAGCTTTCTATAAAAACCTTATATGCCCCTAGGGCATAACTTAAAACTCTTGCCCTGAAGGTTGTGGGGAAGTGTCCTCCTCAAAAACATATTTTCTATCTGGAAATCAACTATGCTGAGCAAAATGGCTATCTCAAAAGTTTGATTGGATGTGTTTGGGGAAATGATAGGCGAGGGGGAGGGGGGCTAGTTGCCCTCCAATCACTTTCGACTATTAAAAAGGGCACTAGACCTTTAATTTTCAATCGAATGAGCCTGTTTTGAAGTTTATACGACAACGCCTTCTATAAACACCTTATATGCCCCCCAGGGTATAACTTAAAACCCTTGCTCTGAGGGTTGTGGGGGAGTGTCCTCCTCAAAAATATATTTTCAATCCGGAAATAAACTACGCTGAACATAAAGGGTTATCTCAAAATTTTTATTGGATGTTTTGGGGGGACTGAGGGGCGTAGGGGGGGGGGCTAGTTGCCCTCCAATCCCGTTCGACTATTGAAAATGGCACTAGCCCTTTGAATTTACAATCAAATGAAGCTGTTTTGAAGTTTTATGACAACGCCTTCTATAAAAACCTTATATGCCCCCAAGGAATAACTTAAAACCCTTGCCCTGAGGGTTTGGGGGGATTGTCCTCCTCAAAACCATGTTTTCTATCTGAAAATCAACTATGCTGAACAAAATAGCTATCTCAAAATTTTGATTGTATGTGTTTGGGGAAATGATGGGCGTGGAGGAGGGGGGCTAGTTGCACTCCAATCACTTACAACTATTAAAAAGGGCACTGGTCCTTTTATTTCCAATCAAATGAGGCGGTTTTGAGGTTTCTAATACAACGCCTTCAATAAAAAACCTTATATGCCCCCAGGGTATAACTTAAAACCCTTGCCCTGATGGTTGTGGTGGATAGTCCTTCTCAAAAACATATTTTCTATCTGGAAATCAACTACGCTGAACAAAATTGCTATATGAAAATTTTGATTGGATGTGTTTGGGGAAATGATGGGAGTAGGGGGAGGGGGCTAGTTACACTCCAATCACTTTTGACTATTAAAAAAGGCACTAGCCCTTTAATTTCCAATCGAATGAGCATGTTTTTAAGTTTCTACGACAACGCCTTCTATAAAAACCTTATATGACACCAGGGCATAACTTAAAACCCTTGCCCTGAGGGTTGTGGGGGAGTATCCTCCTCAAAAATATATTTTCTATCTGGAAATCAACTACGCTGAACAAAATGGCTATCCCAAAATTTTGATTGGATGTGTTTGGGGGAATGATGGGCGTAAGGGGGGCTAGTTCTCCTCCAATCATTTTCGACTAGTAAAAAGGGCACTAGCCCTTTAATTTCCAATCTAATGAACCTGTTTCGAAGTTTCTACGGCAACGCCCTCTATAAAAACCTTGTATGCCCCCGGGGCATAACTTAAAAACCTTGCACTGAGGGTTGTGTGGGAGTGTCCCCCTCAAATTATTTTTTCTATTTGGAAATCAACTACGCTGAACAAAATGGCTATCTGAAAATTTTGAGTGGATGTGTTTGGGAAATAATGGGCGTGGGGGGGAGGGGGGCTAGTTACACTCCAATAACTTTCGAGTATTAAAAAGGGCACTAGCTCTTTAATTTCCAATCGAATGAGCCTTTTTTGAAGTTTCTACGACAACACCTTCTATAAAAACCTTATATGCCCCCAGGGCATAACTTAAAACCCTTGCCCTGAAGGTTTTGGGGGCTTGTCCTCCTCAAAAAAATATTTTCTATCTGGAAATCAACTACGCTCAACAAAATGGCTATCTCAAAATTTTGCTTGATGTGATTGGCGGAATGATAGGCGTGGGGGGGGGGGCTAGTGGCCCTCTAATCACTTTCGACTTTGAAAAAGGGAAATAGCCCTTGTAGTTTACAATCAAATGAACCTGTTTTGAAGTTTCTTCGACAAATCATTCTATAAAAACCTTATATGCCCCCAGGGCATAACTGAAAACCCTTGCCCTGAAGGTTCTGGGGGAGTGTCCTCCTCAAAAACATATTTTCTATCGGGAAATCAACTACGCTGAGCAAAATGGCTATCTCAAAATTCTGATTGGATGTGTTTGGGGAAATGCTGGGGGTGGGGGAGGGGGGCTAGTTGCACTCCAATCACTTTCGACTATTAAAAAGGGCACTAGCCCTTTAATTTTCAATCGAATGAGCCTGTTTTGAAGTTTCTACGACAACGCTTTCTATAAAAACCTTATATGCCCCCAGAACATAACTTATAACCCTTGCCCTGAGGGTTGTGGGGGAGTGTCCTCCTCAAAAATATATTTTCTATCTGGAAATCAACTACGATGAACAAAATGGATATCTGAAAATTTTGATTGGATGTGTTTGGGGAAATGATGGTCGTGGGGGGGGGGGGGGGGCTAGTTACACTCCAATCACTTTCGACTATTAAAAGGGCACTAGCCCTTTAATTTTCAATCGAATGAGTCTGTTTTGAAGTTTCTACGACAACGCCTTCTATAAAAACCTTATATGCACACAGGGCATAACTTAAAACCCTTGCCCTGAGGGTTGTGGGGGAGTGTCCTCCTCAAAAACATATTTTCTATTTGGAAATCAACTACGGCTATCTGAAAAATGGCTATCTGAAAATTTTGATTGGATGTGTTTGTGGAAATGATGGGCGTAGGGGGGGGGGGGCTAGTTCTCCGCCAATCGTTTTTGACTATTGAAAAGGGCACTAGCCCTTTAATTTCCAATTGAATGAGCCTTTTTTGAAGTTTCTATGACAGCACCTTCTATAAAAACCTTATATGCCCCCAGGGCATAACTTAAAACCCTTGCCCTGAGGGTTTTGGGGGATTGTCCTCCTCAAAAATATATTTTCTATCTGGAAATCAACTACGCTGAACAAAATGGCTATCTGAAAATTTTGAGTGGATGTGTTTGGGAAATAATGGGCGTGGGGGGGGGAGGGGGCGCTAGGGACACTCCAATCACTCTCGACTATGAAAAAGGGCACTAGCCCTTTCATTTCCAATCGAATAAGCCTCTTTTGAAGTTTCTACGACAACGCCTTCTATAAAAACCTTAAATGCCCCCGGGGAAGAGCTTAAAACCCTTGCCCTGGGGGTTGTGGGGGAGTGTCCTCCTCAAAAATATATTTTCTCTGTGAAAATCAACTATGCTGAACAAAATGGCTATCTCAAAGTTTTGATTGGATGTGTTTGGGGGAATGGTGGGCGGGGGGGGGGCTAGTTGCCCACCAATCACTTACGACTATTAAAAAGGGCACTAGAACTCTCGATGTCCAATCGAATGAGCCCCCTTTAAAGCTTCTACGACGACCCCTTCCTTATGAAGAGCCTCTGGGAAAAAAAGATAAATAAATAATAAATAATAAAACATTGGAGCCGTTTGGTCTTTACTATAGGCAACGCTACAGCGTTGCCTCTGATAAATATACGTAACTTACGAATTAACTTACGTAACGAACTTCTATATTCATAAATTTTTATAAATAATGCTGGGAAATGCGGCGCCCCCTTCATAGTAATGTCCCTTCCCCCATGAAAACTTCTTTCATAGAAAGATCCTTCCACATAACCCCGTCCCACTCCTCATCCCTCCCCCCCCCCACTACCAGAAAAAATCTCCCTAAAAATTTCTGAATACTTCCCAATAACCAATACTATATTTTAACATTGGGTAAAGTTCATAACTTTCAGCCCTCCCCCCGGGGACTTCGGGGGATTAAGTCCCCCGAATTATTTCCTCGGGGATTATTATTTCTTCGGGGGATTAATTCCTAAAAGACATAGTTATCATATTTTCGACCATGCTGAAAAAAATGGCTATCTCAAAATTTTGATCGGGTGACTTTGGGAAAAAATGAGCGTGGTAGGGGGCCTAGTTGCCCTCCATTTTTTGGTCACTTAAAAAGAGCACTAGAACTTTTAATTTCCCTTCGAATGAGCCCTCCTACGATATTCTAGGATCACTGGGTCGATACGATCACCCGTGGGAAAAAAAACCAAAAAAAACAACAAAAAAACACGCATCCGTGATCTTTCTTCTGGCAAAAAATGCAAAATTCCACACTTTTGTAGATAGGAGCTTGAAACCTCGGCAGTAGGGTTCTCCGATACGCTGAATATGATGGTTTGATTTTCATTAAGTTTTTATAGCTTTTAGGGGGTCTTTCCCCCTTTTTTCTAAAATCAGCCAAATTTTCTCAGGCGTGTAACTGGAGGTAGGACTAAACTTGATGAAACTTAGATATTTGAAATCAGCATTAAAATTTGATTCTTTTGATGTATCTATTGGTATAAAAATTCCGTTTTCTACAGTTTCGGTTACCATTGAGCCGGGTCGCTCCTTACTTACTGTTCCTTACCACGAACTGTTTGACTAAGTTTTCTTGAGATAGAGAGGTCCTTAAATCCCAACTTCCTACCTGGAATTTAATTCGGTGTCTGTTTGAGAGACAATTTTCGGTACTTATGTATTATAAGGTAGCCACGACAGAAGTTAAGTTTGGTTAATGCTAATGAAATAAAATGAAATAGGATGAATATATAATAGTTTAGAAACACATTTGGGCTGTATATTTGCACATTAGGAGGATGGAGGGCAAAGCATAGCATATATTAAATACGTAACCTAACCTAGGTACCCTCCCCCGCCTAAATCCCAAAAAAACAATAGTTTAAATATTGTAAACTCAATGAGAAACCACGCTTTGTGATCCACTTCTCCGTTGAATGAAACCCGTTTGGAAAGAAACCTGCATATAGTATATAGCTGTAGCGGTGAGTAGGCTACCGTATAATGCATAAGTACGCAATTGTTTATTCAATGTGTGTGTTACCAGAAATAGTGTTGAATAAAAGCTCACCATGGAAGCACAAGGAATTTATGCAAACTATTTGTATTCGCACTTGTTAGTTTATTTTTGAAAACCGCATTTGATTTCGAAGCAGGAAACTCGGAAACCTTAACCACACGAGAAAATAAAAGCTCCAACATTGCGGTTGACACAATATAGAATTAACTCAAATTAATTCAAAGTCAGCGGAACGCCGCCATCTCGGCCAGTGGCGGCGCGCCGGCACCGTTACGACATTTTGACAGCAGTTGACCGTGCTTCTCGTTGTCGGCGTTCGAAGCATGCACCGGCGGGGCTCCGGATTTGATATCCGGAGCCCGGAATGCATATTCAGAAGCCTTCTATGACCTCGTGTTTCAAGAGTGTCCCCCTCATATGGATGAAAATTTTTCTTAAGGGGCGACCATACTTGAAGCGACCTTCCTATCTCTCCCATAGTAAGCGTTTTGAGTTTGACTGACATTAATAGTTGAGGCAGTTAGGCGGTCTCAGTCTTTTCTAATAGAATAGAATCAGGTGAACATTTTGATTTAACAAAATGCTAAAGCCGACACCTATTTTTCCTGAAATCCCAAAAAAAACTCAAAAACCTATTTTGGGTTTGCCTGCAAGATCGCTGCAGTCAATATTGTCGTAATTGGTACTTAAAAATGCAGCGAAAAATATTCTGTTGAAGCGGTTGCAGCATATTTTTATAAAAAACACACTTTGACTGCAGTCCCTTCAAATACTTTACATACCAACGTTTCAAATTGCTTATCACCCGACAAAGAGCCTAAAATACTTGGAATCAAACGGATGTGGGCGCATAAATTATCCTGAGGGGGTTAACGCTTCCTTTTGTTCAAAAGCGGTCAGTTGGACTTTGATTTAGTGAAGCTTTAGCTCTTGAAATGATTTATTTGGTGTGTATAATTTGAAAGCGTTAGCTTGAGAATTGGACATTCGACAACTTGTGTGAATAACTTGGATGTACTGGGAAAATTTAACTAATATTGAAAGCGTAAGGAACCCCTGGAAGTCGCCCTCTTCGAGTTTGTTTACTCAAGTCTGTGTGAAATCTGATACCTTTGTCTTTGAGCCTTTTTGCCGACCAGGAAAAGGGCTCGAATCAGCCAAAACGGCTTTGGACTGGCGTCCCCCCTTAACAACTTCAGACTTAAAATAATAGGTTAAGCGGCTATCAGAGGAGAAGCCAAATTGTTCCGATTGACTTGATTTGAGCTCGGAAATTCTGAAATTATAAGTCATCCGAAAAAAACAACATCGGCACGCTTGTCCATAGCTAATTTTTACGAAAATTGACTTTGTAATAAACCCAATTGAAGCATAAATTTCTTATGAAAAGAGGGATTCTCGCAATAAAAATTGCACGAGTTAAATTTGAAAAGTGAAAGTTATTGTAAATGAAAATGGTTAATTGCACCAACTGCTTTGTTTCAGCAGGTCCTATTAAAAAACAGGAAACGAGCAACCTGTTTAAACAATTAAAAGAAATCCTTCAAACTTTTTTTCCCCTTCTGATTTTGCTTATTCTGATAGCTTTGTCCACTTTACTTTAGTCCTTTCTTGGTCATCTCAAGTACCCTTTAACTCCTTTGAAATTCTTAAAGCTTCTTCCGACTTTCTCACTGCTTTCCGACCTTTTTACCCCATTTGGGGTTCCTGAAATCCTGTTTTACTCTCTGATCTACGTTAGGTCCCTGTGAGGTTCCTTTTATGCCTTCTGACATTAATCCCTTCCGAATTCCTTTGATCCTTTACCTCTTTTCCCCCAACTCTGTTTGGTCTCTTTGGGGTTCCTTTCAAGCCTTCCGGCAAACATATCCGGCATACAGTATATCTGCTGTCTTCCTGACTTTCCAAATCCAAAACAGTATATCAAACTGTCCAAACTGTTTGATGATTGGATAGCCAAATTTTCTCTCAGGTCGCCATTTATAATTATTAAATATTATTTAATAATTAAATTTATAATTATTAAATGAAAAAACAAGTTTTTTCTACTGAAAGTAAGGAGCAACATTAAAACTTAAAACTAATTGAAATTATTACGTATGTAAGGGGGTTCGCCCACTAGTCAATACCTCGCACTTTACGCTTAAGTTCGAATTTTTTCCGAATCACAAACCCCTGAATCACAAAGGCCGTTTAATTAGAATAGTTAGCTCTTTTGAAGGTGCTAAAAAGAACTTTAGCGTAAAGAGCCAGGTATTGACGAGGGGGTGAACCCCTCATATACGTAATAATTTCTTTTCGCTGTAATTTTTAATGTTGCTCCTTACTTTCCGTTGAAAAAAAACATGTTTTTTTTAAATTTAATTTCGAATCGTTTTTTAAATAATGCTCGGAAATTTCTGCGCCCCCTTCATAGAAATGCCCCTTCCCCAATGAAAACATCCTCCATGGACATATCCTTTCATGTAACCCCCTCCTCAGACCTCCCCCCCCACCAGAAGAAATCCCTCCTGAAAACGTCTGTATACTTCCCAATAACCAACACTATATGTAAACCATGGGCAAAGTTCATAACTTGCAGCCATTCTATGCTGAATAGAATGGCTATCTCAAAATTTTGATCAGGTGACTTCGGTAAAAAATGAGTGTGGGAGGGGGCCTAGTTGCCCTCCAAATTTTTGATCACTTAAAAAGAAGACTAGAACTTTTAATTTCCGTTCAAATGAGCCCTCTCACGATATTCTAGGACTACTGGATCGATACGATTACCCCTGGGGAAAAAACAACAAACAAACAAATAAAAACGCATCCGTGATCTTTCTTCTGGCAAAAAATAAAAAATTCCACATTTTTGCAGATAGGAGCTTGAAACCTATACAATAGGGTTTTCTGATACGCTGAATCTGATAATATGATTTTCATTGATATTCTATCATTTTTAGGTGGTTCCCCCTTTTTTCGAAAATAAAACAACTTTTTTTAGACTCGTAACTTTTGACGGGTAGGACTAAACTTGTTAAAACTTATATATTTGAAATCAGCATTAAAATTCGATTCTTTTGATGTATCTACTGGTATCCAAATTTTGTTTTTTAGTGTTTCTGTTACTATTGAGCCGGGTCGCTCCTTACTTACAGTTCCTTACCATGAACTGTTTGAAAATCATAGAGCACGTTCCTCTTCAAGTGTGCAATTTAATGAAAACCAAATGTATTTTAAACATTCTTCTTTACAACTGTAACAGTAAAAAAAAAAAATCTGAAATCTTTGTTAAATAAAATCTTGAATTTTGAATTGCTGAGATTTCAAAATGTGTTTTTCCAAATCCATCGGGAATAGGTTGGTTTCTGTTTTATTTTATATATTTTTTTATGAATATCCATATAAAAAGGTTTTTAATTGTAGGTAGAGGGGCCAAATTGACAGCACTATCAGTAGTACCGAAATAAACTAGAGAAATGGGGCATAAAACTCCTATTAAGGACTAAAGAATATTTTAGTCCTATTCTGCACTGATAAGGTAAAATGCCATAGGTCTTGTTTTTTTATAGCCTTCCTAAGCCATTCTGAAAAGAATGCTTTTTCGACTGAACAAAATGATGAGTTATAAAAGTATTTTTCTTAAAAACTTACGCCATCAATATTATCATCAGATAGTCCACATCAGGGCCGGATAAAGGGCGGTTGGAACGATTGCGTTAAATCGGGCCCCACCTTTGAAAGGGCCCCGCGCTGGCCTCAAATTAAACTTTTTTTGGAAATGGTTAAATAGCCTATTGTTAACAATTCTATAAAGCTGCTAACTTCATTAAAGCTGCTGCGACACTTCATCGTTGATCAAGCAATTTCCATCACTGCAATCATCAATGCAGAAATGACGTCATTGACAGTTCTTTTTGTTTTGGATTTTGCAGTTTTCAAAAGGCTGTATATTTTATAAATATTTACATTTGTCAATAAAAGCAAAAAAATCTTGATTCTTGGCGAAATTCTACCTTACTCGGATATTTCTTAATAATACAGTTGTGAAATTACAAGTCTTTAGTGAATGTTTGTAAGAGTTTGAGCCAATTTGTTAAGATAGAAAATACAAATATTTCTCTGCTTTATATCAAAAATGGAAAGAAAAAGTAGTGATAGAGCACATTATTCGTCGTCATTTAGATCAATGGGTAGTAGAATGAGGAATGTAAGTTCATCAGTCCCTTTATCTGGAGCAACTCTAGGTAATGATCCAAGGCCAAATGAAAACTTGAAAATATAATTAACTCAGTGATTTCGTAACAACAATTGGTTTGGGATTATAGTGACGTATAATCCTGTCCTATGTTTACCAATTAATTTGTTGGTGATAGACTTTTGGCGAGAAGTGGATATTTTTGAGATTGGATAATTACTGATTAGATATTTACTTTTCGTGAATTGGGATGTCAGAAAACGGTGGTAAAGCTTAGCAGGCTCCACGTAAAGATAAGTCTATTTCCTGCCTTTATTTTTTTTTTTCCTGCCTTTTCTTTGAAACCGTGATGCCCTTGTTTCAGGATGATGACCTTGCCCTGGCAAGCTTTGCGAGATATCCTTTATGGCCAGTCAGAATTCTTCGTTCTGTCGCAGATAAATCTGGTCAATTCAAGTACCAAGTATTTTGTTACGAATCGCATGAAGTTGAAATGGTTTTGGAACAAAATTTAAAAAATTTCGAATCAAACAAAACCGAAGCTATGAAAAAAGTTGGAAAGGGAGTTAAAGGCACTTTTGAGGAACTCGCTCTCAGCCCGCTTGTTTATAAAAATTTGGCTACAAGCTCAGATACTACGGGACTTATTGAGCGAACTCTTAAAGATGTAGCGGTAACAAAAGAAAATATGAAACAGGCTATAGCGCAAAAAGTTAACGAAGCACTTAAAATTCACCCTCGACCACACCATCCGCTGCTGAAATTGAAAAGATAATTGGCGTAGTTCACGATGCGATAATACTGGAATATACTCCGAGATTTGACAGGATTGAAAAAGACCTGAAAATATGTCAAAATCAACTGGAATTACTTGAAAATCGAGTTGCTAGAGTTGAAGCCAAGATCGATGATGCTGACCAAGAGTTGAGACTGGATACACTACTGTTCAACGGTGTCAAGCAATCCCCTGCGTTGAAATAAAAGATGCAACAATGAATATTATACGCAATAAGATGGCGTTCTCAGGTCTTGCTGATAGTGATGTTATATCTGTGCATAGGTTTCGGTTGAACTCTGTTGACAGCCGCCCTGATAAAATTGCTCCTGTTTTAGTGAAGTTTAAAGACCGTCACACAGCTGTGAAAGTTTTTGCTTGCAAAAAAACCTTGTGAACACGAAGATTTTTGTGGCTGAGAACTTAACAAAGAAAAAAAGAGAATTGTTGAATGCTGCAAGGGAAAAATACGGCAATAAGTTCGTGTGGTCAAACCAAGGTCGGATCTACGTCCGTCCAGAGAAGGCAACTTCTGCTCGTAGACTTTGGTCTCTGAATGACATATTCGATCGTGATTGAGTGTCTTTTTTTTTTTTTTTTTTTTTTTTTTTTTTTTTTTTTTTTTTTTTTTGTTTTTAAATTTTTAGTTTTTTTTTGTGTTTTTTTTTTTTTTTTTTTTTTTTTGTATTTAAATTTTAAGTCTATATGTGTTTTTTTTTGTATTTAAATTTTGAGTCTTTATGTGTGTTTATCTGTTCTTATTATTATTCAATTATTCCTATTCAATTTATGAGTCTTTATATGTGTTTTTTTTTGTGTTTAAATTTTGAGTCTTTATGTGTGTTTATCTATTCTTATTATTATTCAGTTATTCCTATTTCCTTTCTTTCTAGTTTATGTATGGGTTTTATCCCTAATGAAGAAAACAAGATCGTGGCTTTTTATTTTACTTTATTATTATGGTTAGTTTACTCCCAATACCTCGGTTAGAGTTGCTTGAAAAAAATTATCTCTTAGTTGATGATGTTTTATCACATCAGATAGGACTCCATTTTCAAGATAGAGTTGATAAATGCACCAAGCCACTCCGTCCTAGCCGCTACGTTCGTTTTGAAGAGTTTGGTCAAATTAAAAGAGTTGTATAGTTTTTGTGTTGCTCAATGGAACTGCCACATAACGTCGGCTTTTGAAGAAATTGTTCCGTTTTTAAGTAATATTGATAGTGTGATTGATGTTTTGGGAATTTGTGAATCATTCTTGAGTTTGTATAGTCTTCTCTCTTCCTACGCTTTTCCAGGTTACCAACTGATATCGAAGTCGCAGCATTCAATGGGGCGCGGGGGACTTGCATTTTTGGTGAGAGAGGGATTGAATTTTGAGGAAAGGGAGGACCTTTATTTATGGAATGAAGGTAAGATTGAAATTTTTCCATTGAGATTGAAATAAATAATGGTAAAAAGTTAATTGTTTGCCTGGTTTATAGACCCCCTGGTGCTCATCCGGAGGAATTTTTTCAGTAGTTTGATATGTTTTTAAGCAGGGCCCAGTCTAATCGATCAGAGTGTGTTATTCTGGGTGATTTTAATTTTGATTTATTGAATTTAAATAGTGTTAATTTAGAATTTTTAAATCTTGCATTATCTCATGATTTGTACCCAGTGAATCTGATTCCTTCCCGTATCACTGCTCGGTCGGCAACATTAATTGATAACATATTTGTTTCTTCAAATCTATTGAGGCAAGCATTCTGTGATGTTCTCCTTCAACCTGCTTCTGACCACCTCCCGATTGTTTGTATGATAAAAAGTATCAAAACTTCGACTAAAAACCCAAGTAAGAGAGTTTATAGAGATATGAGAAATAATAACTTGAGAAAGCTGAAAGAGCAAGTCAGTACTATAGCATGGGATGAAGTTAGCGAAGAGCAGAATGCAACTACAACATTTGACAGGTTTATGAATATTCTCTTACCGGTATATGAGGTGTCTTGTCCTCTGAGGAAAATGAGGAAAAAGAAAAATGAGCCAAGAAAGCCATGGGTGACCCCAGATTTGCTTGAAATAATGGAAATGTGAAACCAGCTTTTTGAAAAACATTTACAGAGCCCGGAAAATGCAAGTTTATTTGAAGAATTTAAGCGAGTCAGAAACAAAGTTAACCATAAGCGTCGCAGTGAGAAAAAAGCATATTATGCTTCTGCTTTTTATGGTAAAAGTGGTGATGCAAAAGGAACCTGGCGACTGATAAATGAGGTTTTAAAAGGGAAGACTAATGATAATGATGGAGTAAAGAGTCTGATGGTGAATGGAAGTGAAATCACTGATAAACAGGAAATGGCTGATGAATTCGGAAAATATTTCACGAACATAGGCGCGAGTATTAAGGAAGACGTAGCTAAAAAGTCTAGAAGACATCTGTTAAAGTCCTTTATTGATAATCGAGGTGAAGGGCGCAGTTTTTCGTTCGAGAAGTGCACAGCAAAGGAGATCGAGAGCACAGTTAAAGGACTAAAGTCCAATTCGGCCGGAATAGATGGGCTTAATCTTAGAGCTGTAAATGCTATCCTAGTTTATATATTACCTTGTCTAACTGACTTAATAAATCTATCACTCCAGACCGGCGAATTCCCTAGTGGTCTTAAACTAGCAAAGGTAATACCATTGTATAAAGGGGGAAGAAACAAGAACTATCGAATTGGCGACCGATATCGTTATTGCCTATTTTTTCTAAAATCTATGAAAAGATAATTCACAGGAGACTTTATGAATATTTGGATAAACTAGGAATATTGTGTGACAGCCAATTTGGATTCCGCAGTAAACATTCTACTAGCCATGCTGTTCATCATCTTCTGGATGTAATCAATGGAACTCTAGAAAAAGGTCTTATTCCTTTAACGATCTTTGTTGACTTCAAAAAAGCCTTCGACACTGTGGATTTTGAGTTGCTGCTGTGTCGCCTATCTAGTCTGGGGATAAAAGATGTTTGCTTGGATTGGTTTAAATCATACTTGTATGGAAGGTCAACTAAAGTAATGATAGATGACATAGTTAGCGGAGTCTATCCTGTAAAATGTGGAGTTCCTCAGGGCTCAGTCCTTGGTCCATTACTCTTTCTCGTATACATAGATACTCTGAGGTTCTACATGCCTGAAGCAACTGTTACAGCATTTGCAGATGATACTGCTTTGACGATTTCTGCACAGTCACTGGAAGAACTAGTAGATAAAGCAAACCGAAGGCTGGAAAACCTTTTGGTGTTTACCTCCTTGAGTTACCTTGCTGTTAATACTTCTAAGACAAATTATATGATTTTTAGTAGGGTAGGAAAAATTGTAAATAGTGCTTCCGTAGTATTTGATAATTTGTCGCTTTCACAGGTTTTTTGAAAATAAATATTTAGGATTTTATGTTGATAATAATTTGAGTTGGAAGAAACACATAAATATGATTTCTTCTAAACTTACATGAGGTCTTGGAGTAATGCGGCGTTTGAAACACGTGTTACCTTTAACTCTTTTAAGAAATATATATCATACTGTTTTTCATCCTTTTATTGATTATGGTTGCTGTATTTATGCATCTAATTTTACTTCAAATATTAAAAGACTTCAGATTCTTCAGAATAAGGCACTACGAGTACTGGGTGAGTTTGTTCAGTATGAGCATACGCGTGAATCTTTTATTAGTTTTATAATTTTAAATATTCATCAGATCAGGGACCATCAGGCGGGAGTGTTTACTTACCAGGTGCTTAATAGATTATCTCCAGAATATTTTAGAGATTTAAGTTTAATTCTGATTATCATCATCACAGGACTAGAGGTCATGGAAGCTTAGTCTCAGAAGTAAGGAGTACGACTTGATCTAGTTTTGGAATTAGAAACTATGCAGTTAATTTAGGTAATGGTTTCCAGGAGATCATTAGGGTTTCAGAAAGCCATTCTAATTTTAAAATTATATTAAAAAAGTTTTTTTGGGGGGTGAATTACTTTTTAAATTATATATTTTTATTTGTATCTCTATATTTTAGTTAATTTTTAAGACAATTTTTAAAAAAAATATTTAATTTTTTTTAATTTTTATTTAATGGTATTAAATTTGTAGAAAGAGTGAATGACTTTTGGTTTATGATAAAAGATTGTTTGACGCTGCTCAAGTCACAATAGTGGCTTAATAAAACGTCATACGTTCTTACCATCTCTACGTTTGTTGATAATGTTATTCAAAAAATGTGTTGTAAGTGCCAGTTAAGTATGATGTATTATTAGTTGAAAATAAAAGTCAAGTCAAGTCAAGTCAAAAAA
>NC_142813.1:12349743-12461921 GCF_049724085.1 Artemia sp. Qi Xiang Cuo | reverse complement strand
TGTTGTAAGTGCACGCTCTCAGCGAATGTCAAGGTCGTTGTTGTTGTTGTTGTTTTGGAAATTTAGGTCATTGATCGATTACGCAATCAAGTTCTCGGAAATTCACTTCCCCCTCGAGTCCTAGATCAATAACATTGTTCCCGTTAGAATTCAATCCGCATGTGCAACCTTCGTCCCGGAGCTATTACACATAGAAACATCAAATAAATCGACCTTGGAAAAAGAGGTCATTGACCGATTACGCAATCAGTCTCCCTAGGGAGGCTATGCCCTTATTTGGTGTGGGCGTCGGAATTTTTAAAAAAAGTGTCCGGATGTGGATTCGAAGGGGTATTGTCCTCGTGGGGGTGGTACCCCCATCTCTACTTTCGTGGTAACCAACTGTACAGTAAAAGCGACTCGTCTCAATAGTAACCGAAACTCTAAAACACGGAATTTTTATATCAATAGATACATCAAAAGAATTGGATTTTTATGCTGATTTTAAATATATACATTTCATCAAGTTTACTCATATCCATCAAAAGTTACAAGCCTGGGAAAATTTGCCTTATTTTCAAAAAAGGGAAAAACGCCCCCTAAAAGTCATAGAATCTTAATGAAAATCACACCGTCAGATTCAACGTATCAGAGAACCTTGCACAAAAATGTGGAATTTTGTATTTTTTTGTCAGAAGAAAGATCACGGATGCGTGTTTATTTGTTAATAATTTCTTAGACCACACTGCTTTTCCATTAAAAACAAAAAAAAATTTTTAAACACGAAAAACGGGTTTTAATTTTTCTAAAAAGCAGTGAACTACAAAACAATTAATTATGCACAAAAGCTCCGAATATTTCGGCCCCACATCCGGGAGCCTTTCTCAACGGAAAAAAAAAATAAAAAAAGCAAAAAAAAAAAAAACAACTTAAATTACATTACAATAAAACATGCTAAACACATAAAGAGAACGAAAAGCAAAAACGAAAGAAAAATATAAATAAATAAGAACAAAACTCACATATTAATTAAACACTTCCATGCACTGAATGTCTTTCAACTGGCCTCCTCTCAGTATATAAATGGAAATACATTAAATAAACACTTCCATGTACTGAATGTCTATATTGATTCTACTCGCCTCCTCCCAGTATATAAATTGAAATATATTAATTAAACACTTCCATGCACTGAATGTCTTTCAACTGGCCTCCTCTCAGTATATAAATGGAAATATATTAAATAAACACTTCCATGTACTGAATGTCTATATTGATTCTACTTGCCTCCTCCCAGTATATAAATTGAAATATATTAATTAAACACTTCCATGCACTGAATGTCTTTCAACTGGCCTCCTCTCAGTATATAAATGGAAATATATTAAATAAACACTTCCATGTACTGAATGTCTATATTGATTCTACTCGTCTCCACCCAGTATATAAATTGAAATATATTAATTAAACACTTCCATGCACTGAATGTCTTTCAACTGGCCTCCTCTCAGTATATAAATGGAAATATATTAAATAAACACTTCCATGTACTGAATGTCTATATTGATTCTACTCGCCTCCTCCCAGTATATAATTTATATACTGGGAGGAGGCGAGTAGAATCAATATAGACATTCAGTACATGGAAGTGTTTATTTAATATATTTCCATTTATATACTGAGAGGAGGCCAGTTGAAAGACATTCAGTGCATGGAAGTGTTTAATTAATATATTTCAATTTATATACTGGGAGGAGGCGAGTAGAATCAATATAGACATTCAGTACATGGAAGTGTTTATTTAATATATTTCAATTTATATACTGAGAGGAGGCCAGTTGAAAGACATTCAGTGCATGGAAGTGTTTAATTAATATATTTCAATTTATATACTGGGAGGAGACGAGTAGAATCAATATAGACATTCAGTACATGGAAGTGTTTATTTAATATATTTCCATTTATATACTGAGAGGAGGCCAGTTGAAAGACATTCAGTGCATGGAAGTGTTTAATTAATATATTTCAATTTATATACTGGGAGGAGGCGAGTAGAATCAATATAGACATTCAGTACATGGAAGTGTTTATTTAATATATTTCCATTTATATACTGAGAGGAGGCCAGTTGAAAGACATTCAGTGCATGGAAGTGTTTAATTAATATGTGAGTTTTTTTCTTTTTTTTTTATTTTTTTTTTTCGTTTTTGCTTTTTGTTCTCTTTATGTGTTTTGTATGTTTTATTGTAATGTAATTTAAGTTGTTTTTTTTTTTTGCTTTATTTATTTAATTTTTTTTCCGTTGAGAAAGGCTCCCGGATGTGGGGCCGAAATATTCGGAGCTTTTGTGCATAATTAATTGTTTTGTAGTTCACTGCTTGTTAGAAAATTAAAACCCGTTTTTCGTGTTTAAAAATTTTTTTTTGTGTTTATTTGTTTGCCTTCTTTCTTACCAGGGGTGATCATATCGACCCAGTGGTACTAGAATCTGGCGAGTGGGCTCATTCAAACGGAAATAAAAGGTTATAGTGCCTTTTTTAATCAAAAAACCAAAAAATTTAAAAATAGAATAAATTTTTACGAAAAAACTGCATTTTTGATTTCTTTTCATACTGCTGTCTTTTGATCGATATTTGATTTTTGAATAAAACAGTTCGTGGTAACGAACTGTAAGTAAGGAGCAACACGGCTCAATGGTAACCGAAACTCTAAAAAAAGGAATTTTGATATCAATAGATGCATCAAAAGAATCAGATTTTAACGTTAATTTCAAATATATAAGTTTCATTAAGTTTAATCATACCCATCAAAAGTTACGCGCCTGAGAAGATTTAGCTGATTTTCGAAAAAAGGGGGAAAGACGCCTTAAAAGTTATAGAACCTTAATGAAAAGCACACCATCATATTCCGCGTATCAGAGAACCCTGCTGTAGAGGTTTAAAGCTCCTATCTACAAAAATGTGGAATTTTCCATTTTTTGCCAGAAGAAAGATCACGGATGTGTGTTTATTTGTTTTTCTGTTTGTTTTTTTTTTTTTTCTTTTCCCCAGGGGTAATCGTATTATCCCAGTTGTCCTAGAATATCGTAGGAGGGCTCATTGGAACGGAAATTAAAAGTTCTAGTTCCCTTTTTAAGTGACCAAAAAATGGAGGGCAACTAGGCCCCCTCCCCCGCTCATTTTTTTCACAAATTCACCCAATTAAAATTTTGAGATAGCCATTTTATTCAGCATAGTCTAAAATCTAATAAATATGTCTTTTAGGATGACTTAATCCCCCACAGTTCCCAGGGGAAGGGCTGCAAGTTATGAACTTTGCCCATTGCTTACATATTGTATTGGTTATTGGGAAGTATACAGACATTTTCAGGAAGGATTTTTTCTGGTGGGGGGGTCTGGAGGATGGGGTTACTCGGGAGAATCTTTCTGTAGAGCATGTTTCTTTGGGGTAAGGGACATTTCTATGAAGGGGGCGCCGGATTTCCAGGCATTATTTAAAAAATGATCAGAAATTAAATTGAAAAAAAAAAAGTTTTTTCAACTGAAAGTAAGAAGCAACATTAGAACTTAAAACTAACAGAAATTTTTACTTATATGAGGGGGTTCGCCCCCACGTCAATACCTCGCTGTTTACGCTACAGTTTTTTTTTAGTGCTTTCAAAAGAGCTATCTATTCTAATTAAACGGCCTGGGTGATTCAGGGATTTGTTAATTAAAAAAGATTTTAACTTTTAACTTAAACAACATTGTATTGACTACGGGCAGAACACCCTCATATACGTAATAAAATATACGTGATAAAAAAAAAAAGTGAAAAAAACAAGCGATACGGCTCAATAGTAATCGAAACTTTTAAAAACGGAACTTTGATGTCAATAAATGTATCAAAAGAATGGGCTTTTAATGATGATTCTAAATATATAAATTTTATTAAGTTTAGTATTACTCATCAAATGCTACGAGACTGAGGAAATTTACCTTATTTTTTAAGGAGGGGAGAAACATCCCCTACAAGTGAAAGAATTTTAATGAAAATCACACCGTCAGATTGAGCGTATCAGAAAACCCCATTACATAGGTTTCAAGCTCATATCTGTGAAAATCAGCAACTTTGTATTTTTTTTGCCAGAAGCAAAATATACGAATATAGAAATTCGTTACATAAGTCAATTTGTAAATTACGTCATAACCAAATTTAGAGACAGCCATTTAGCAAAAAAGAATAAAATTTCTATGCAAATTTTTTCGCTTATTCAATGACGGTGAGCCAAAATAAAAGCTGCATTAACTAAAAAACCATCAGAAATTAAATAAAAAAAAAGGTTTTTTTAAACTGAAAGTAAGGAGCGACATTAAAACTTAAAACGAACACAAATTATTCCGTATATGAAAGGGGCTGTCCCCTCCTCAACGCCTTGCTCTTTACGCTAAAGTTTGACTTTCTCACAACTATATTTTTGTTAAACAATAAAAAACTTAAAAAAACAATAAAAAACAATAAACAAACCCCTGTGATTCAGGGGTTTGTGAATTAATTTTTTTTAACTTTTAACGTAAAGAGCATCGTATTTACTAAGGGGAGAATCCCATCATATACGTAATAACATATAATTAATAAAAAAAAACAAAAAAAACAAGCGATACGGCAAAATAGTAATAGAAAATTTTAAAAAAGGAAATTTTATTTCAAAAAATGTATCAAAAGAATGGGCTTATAATACTGATTCTAAATATATAAATTTTATTAAGTTTAGTATTACTCATCAAAGGCTATGAGCCTGAGAAAATTTACCTGATTTTTTAAAGAGGGAGGAAACATTCCCTACAAGTGAAAGAATTTTAATGAAAATCCCACCTTCAGATTCAGCGTATCAGAAAACCCTCTTACATAGGTTTCAAGCTCATATCTGTAAAAATCTGCAACTATATCTACAACGTATTTTTTGCCAGAAGAAAAATATACGAATATAGAAGTTCGTTACGTAAGTTAATTTGTAAATTAGGCCTACGTCAGAACCACATTTAGAGACAGCCATTTAGCAAAAGAAGAGTAAAACTTTTATGCAAATTTTGTTTACTTATTCAGTGACGGTGAGCCAAAATAAAAGCTGCATTAACTAAAAAAGGATCAGAAATTAAATAAAAACAAGTTTTTTCAACTGAAAGTAAGGAGCGTTAAAACTTAAAACGGACAGAAATTATTACGTATATGAGGGGGTGCCCCCTCCTCAACGCCTCGCTCTTTACGCTAAAGTTTAACTCTGTCTCACAACTTTATTTTTTAAAACAATAAATCCGTTTTCATGTATTTAAAGCTATTCCGAACGATATCATGACGTTGTGCTAGAAGCCTAGTGAAGAGTGAGAGCTTCAAAAAAGTCATTCGCTTTTTACTTGGTTCTGGCTTTTTATCATTTGGAGATTTTTGTTTTGCTACATTACAACGATTGTTGTTGAGAAAAAATCTCAGGACCCTTTAATCCTTTTGACATTAACTCTTGGTCTAAAAAAAATATAATTTATCCAATATAAGCACTCAAAGTCGATCCTATCCTGGCTGAATTTTCTATCCAGGTTCCATATATAAACCGTTTTGCCGTTCAGTAATGGGTTAAATTGCATGGTGATGCAGAACACCATCGCAAGAGGATCCTCTATAGGAGGACAACTGTGGCAGGGCGTAAGATCCAGGTCTATGGAGAACAGCCTATGCACAGGGCTGGCTCGACCCTTTCGGGGTACCTGCAAGACTGGGGACCTTGCTGTCAACTCTATTCCTTCTTGAGGAGTGGCACCCCTCGTGGAAATTATAGCCTAGTAAATAACACAGCATTCGCACGGGATTCTGACTAATGGGTATTTATTCTGGGCTTGTTATGTTTTGACGGGCGTTTTCAGGCTGAAAAACCTCTTCCAAGCTAATTTACCTATTATGGGATGCCTCCCCATAGTAGCATAATATTTGTAGGCATGAATATATAATGAGTCGGAGGTAAAAGGCTTGAGATTTTCTGTGCAGGATTTCGACTCTTGTTGATAGAAGAGCATCGCCAAGTGCTGAGAACCATATTGTGACCAAGATGGGCCCAGGATTGCACGAAGACCCCATTCATGGATGTCCCAGGGACTTCTTGCTGTCCGGTTCTAAGCCGGCTTAAGCTAGTTCTCGTTAAGTCGTTCTCGTCTGGGGTGGGAGGACGTCATAAAGAAAGGTTTAAAGGAAATGGGAATTTCATGGGCGGGCGTAAAACTTCATCGGGCTTTGAATAGATTGGGATGGAGGAGGAGCGTGCGTAGCTGTGTTGGCCTCAGACGGCTTGGTGCTGCGGTGAATTGTTAGTAGTAGTAGTAGTATAAGTGGTAAAATTATTTCACAAACATATTTATGGGAATTTTGGAAAATAGCCTGAAATCCCTAAAAAGCTGTCAGATCGAAAAAAAGTACACTATTGGAATCATCGTGTCAAAGAACCCTGTGTAGGAAGTTTACAGTCCCCTGACTTGAACAACAAGTGAAATCTGTTAGTGTTTTTTTTGGCTAAATGGCTTAATCTAAAGTTGTTAAATTTTATTTACAAACGTTTTTATTAGCAATTAATATGCGTAACTTACGAATTAACTTACGAAACAAACCTTCCTTTGTCGTATATTTCTATTACGTATATTTAGGGGTTCATCCCCCCCTATCTAGTCACCTCGCTCTTTATGCTAAAGTTCGAATTTTTTCCATTTTTTTTAAATGACCTCTTAATCATAAATGCCGTTAATTAGAATAAATAGCTCTTATAAAGGTACTGAAAAACTTTAGCGTAAAGAGCGAGGTATTGCCCAGTGGGCGAACCCAATCGTATACGTAATATTTTCTATTCTTTTTAAGTTTTGACGTTGAAAAGTTTTCAGTTGAAAAGTTTTTGAGTTGAAAACTTGTTTTTTTAATTTCTGATCGTTTTTTAAATAATGCTGGGAAATCCGGCGCCCCCTTCATAGCAATATCCCTTTCCCCATGAAAATATCCTCCATGGAAAGATCCTCCCACGTAACCCTCACCCCCACCCCCACTACTGGAAAAAATTCCCCCTAAAACCGTCTGTATACTTCCCAATAACCAATACTATATGTAAACATTGGATAAAATTCATAACTTGCAGCCCGTCCCCTGGGCACTGTGAAGGATTAAGTCATCCTCGAAGACATAGTTATTATATTTTTTTACCATGCTGAACAAAATAGCTACCTTAAAATTTTGATCGGGTGACTTTGGGAAAAAATGAGCGTGGGAGGGGGCCTAGTTACCCTCCATTTTTTGTCACTTTAAAAGACCACTAGGACTTTTAATTTTAATTTGAATGAGCCCTCCTGCGATATTTTAGGACCACTGGGTCGATACGATCACCCCTGGTAAAAAAAAACACAAAAATAAACACGCATCCGTGATCTTTCTTCTGGCAAAAAATACAAAATTGCACATTTTTGCAGATAGGAGCTTCAAACCTCTATAGTAGAATTATCTGATACTGGTGGTATTTTCATTAAGGTTCTATGACTTTTATGGGATATTTCCCCCTTTTTTTGAAAATAAGGCAAATTTTCTCAGAAGTGTAACTTTTGATGGGTAAAACTAAACTTGATGAAACTTATATATTTGAAATCAGCACCAAAATCTGATTCTTTTGATGTATATCTTGGCGTTGAAATTCAGTTTTTTAGAGTTTCGGTTACTATTGAACCGGGTTGCTCCTTACTTACAGTTCTTTATCACGAACAGTTTGAAAAACCATAGAGCACGTTCCTCTTCAAGGATGCGCTTTACTGAAAACAAAATATATTTAAACATTCTCCTTTTCAACTATAACACTAAAAAGAACCTGAAATCTATCTTAAATAAAATCTTTAATTTTGAATTGCTGAGATTTGAATATGAGTTTTTCCAAGTCCAGGGGAGTAGGTTTGTTTTTTGTTTTATTTTAATTTTTTTAATGAATATCCATATAAAAGGTTTTGAAATGTATGTAGGGGGGGACATTGACAGCACTAGTAGGGTGCCTTGTCTGGATTTGCTTGGCCCAATATCAATTCCCATGTTATTTGCTTGGCTTATGTTCCTTCCTATTCTATTCTGGTCCTTTACGTTCCTTCCTATGCTATTCTGGTCCTTTATGTTCCTTCCTATGCTATTCTGGTCCTTTACGTTCCTTACTATGCTATTCTGGTCCTTTATGTTCCTTCTTATGCTATTCTGGGCCTTTATATTCCTTCCTATGCTATTCTAGGAGTTTATGTTCCTTCCTATGCTATTCTAGGAGTTTATGTTCCTTCCTATGCTATTTTAAGGGTTTATGTTCCTTCCTATGCTATTCTGGGCATTTACGTTCCTTCTTAGGCTATTCTGGGCCTTTATGTTCCTTCCTATGCTATTCTAGGAGTTTATGTTCCTTCCTGTGCTATTGATAAGAATTTCATAAGAATGTACGTCGTGAGTTCACGTGTACAATTTTTTTCTTAAAAAACTGGTATGGTATAAAGTAGTCAAACATGTTTTGTACAATCGGAATTCATTGATTGACATATGAAAAAAAGGGGTAATTAGTGATTGGATAATTTTTTAACATGAAATCTCTGAATAAAATATTTTTGGAGCATGTACTTGACGATGGAGAAAAAATGGGTAAAGTGATTAGCAATTACGAACGGGGATTCCCCCATTGGTTCCTGGCACTAGGCTACGCATATCAAGTTGAAAATTTGACAGAATGAGGTATTTGAGGTGGAACTTGAACTAAATCAAAATACACTATGTGCACGGAGATTTTCAAAATGGCATATCTCAAAAAGGGATTTGTGTATTAAGTTGGAACTTTCAGAGAGTGCTTAAAGGGAAAGTCAATTCACCAAAAGGAAATATGTGCACGCTCAGGTCTGGATAAAAGGATTAAAGTGATTAGCAATTACTAGCGTGGATTCTCCCACTGGTTCCTGGCAGTAGGCTACGCATATCAAGTTGAAAATTTGACAGAATAAGGTATTTGAGGTGGAACTTGAACTAAATCAAAATAGTCCATATGCACGCAGATTTTCAAAATGGCATATCTCAAAAAGGGATTTGTGCATTAAGTTGGAACTTTCAGAGAGTGCTTAAAGGGAAAGTCAATTCCCCAAAAGGAAATATGTGCACGCTCAGGCCTGGATAAAAGGGTTAAAGTGATTAGCAATTACGAGCGGGGATTCCCCCACTGGTTCCTGGCAGTATGCTTCGCATATCAAGTTGAAAATTTGACAGAATGAGGTATTTGAGGTGGAACTTGAACTAAATCAAAATACACTATGTGCACGCAGATTTTCAAAATGGCATATCTCAAAAAGGGATTTGTGTATTAAGTTGGAACTTCCAGAGAGTGCTTAAAAGGAAAGTCAATTCACCAAAAGGAAATATGTGCACGCTCAGGCCTGGATTTACTACTAGGTCCCTAGGCCCGGATCTAGGAGCGCATAATGCTAGCGGGAGCAATAAATTATCACTGTGTAATTTCTTTCTTTGGGCTATGTGTGTCTCCATATACGGGATAATTTCCATTCGTCTTAGTTTTTAACGATCCTCCTTATTTCTAGTTGAAAATGCTTATTTTTTAATTTAATTGGGATGAAAAGTCAAAGTCTAACATAAAGAACAAGGTATTTCGGAGGGGAGTAGCTCACTTCGTATACGGGATAATTTCCATTCGTCTTAGTTTTTAACGATGCTCCTTATTTCTGGTTGAAAATGCTTATTTTTTAATTTAGTTGGGATGAAAAGTCAAAGTCTAATGCATTTGAATCAAAACCGCATTTGATTTCGAAGCAGGAAACTCGGAAACCTTAACCACACGAGAAAATAAAAGCTCCAACATTGCGGTTGACACAATATAGAATTAACTCAAATTAATTCAAAGTCAGCGGAACGCCGCCATCTCGGCCAGTGGTGGCGCGCCGGCACCGTTACGACATTTTGACAGCAGTTGACCGTGCTTCTCGTTGTCGGCGTTCGATGCATGCACCAACGGGGCTCCAGATTTGATATCTGGAGCCCGGAATGCATATTCAGAAGCCTTCTATGACCTCGTGTTTCGAGAGTGTCCCCCTCATATGGATGAAAATTTTTCTTAACAACTTCAGACTTAAAATAATAGGTTAAGCGGCTATCAGAGGAGAAGCCAAATTGTTCCGATTGACTTGATTTGAGCTCGGAAATTCTGAAATTATAAATCATCCAAAAAAAACAACATCGGCACGCTTGTCCATAGCTAATTTTTACGAAAATTGACTTTGTAATAAACCCAATTGAAGCATAAATTTCTTATGTAAAGAGGGATTCTCGCAATAAAAATTGCACGAGTTAAATTTGAAAAGTGAAAGTTATTCTAAATGAAAATGGTTAATTGCATCAACTGCTTTGTTTCAGTAGGTCCTATTAAAAAATAGGAAACGAGCAACCTGTTTAAGCAATTAAAAGAAATCCTTCAAACTTTTTTTTCCCCTTCTGATTTTGCTTATTCCCCTTGGACTTTACTTAATTTTTCCTTAATATTTTTACTCCTTTGATTTTTTTAGCCTCTTCTGATATTGATATGCCCTTCCAAATTCCCCTCGTCCCTTTTGACTTCCTATAGTCTTTTGACAATTCTTACTTCGTTTGGTCCTTTTTAGCTTCCTTTCGTGCCTTCCAAATTAAATTACCTCTTTAATCATTTTTTTTGTCAACTTTGTTTGGCTTTCATAGTTTCTGCCAAATTCCTTTAGCTTTGTCCACTTTACTTTAGTCTTTTCTTGGTCATCTCAAGTACCCTTTAACTCCTTTGAAATTCTTAAAGCTTCTTCCGACTTTCTCACTGCTTTCCGACCTTTTTACCCCATTTGGGGTTCCTGAAATCCTGTTTTACTCTCTGATCTACGTTAGGTCCCTGTGAGGTTCCTTTTATGCCTTCTGACATTAATCCCTTCCGAATTCCTTTGATCCTTTACCTCTTTTCCCCCAACTCTGTTTGGTCTCTTTGGGGTTTCTTTCAAACCTTCCGGCAAACATATCCGGCATACAGTATATCTGCTGTCTTCCTGAATTTCCAAATCCAAAACAGTATATCAAACTGTCCAAACTGTTTGATGATTGGATAGCCAAATTTTCTCTCAGGTCGCCATTTATAATTATTAAATAAAAAAAACAAGTTTTTTCAACTGAAAGTAACGAACAACATCAAAATTTAAAACGAACAGAAATTATTACGCTTATAAGGTGGTTCGCCCCCTAGTCATTACCTTGCTCTTTACGCTAAAATTCGAATTTTGTTCGAATCACAAACCCCTGAACCACAAAGGCCGTTTAGTCAGAATAGAGAGCTCTTTTTAAGGTGCTAAAAAGAACTTTAGCGTGAAGAGCGCGGTATTGACTAGGGGGTGAACCCCTCATATGGGTAATAATTTCTGTTCGTTTTAAGTTTTAATGTTGCTCCTTACTTTCCGTTGAAAAAAAACATGTTTTTTTTAAATTAATTTCGGATCGTTTTTTAAATAATGCTCGGAAATTTCTGCGCCCCCTTCAAAGAAACGTCCCTTCCCCAATGAAAACATCCTCAATGGAACTATCCTGTCATGTAGCCCCCTCCTCAGACCCCCCCACCAGAAAAAATCCCTCATGAAAACGTCTGTATACTTCCCAATAACCAATACTATATGTAAACAATGGACAAAGTTCATAGCTTGCAGCCCTTCCCCCGGGAACTCTGGGGGATAAAGTCATCCTCAAAGACATATTTATTGGATTATTGGATTTTCGACTATGCTGAATAGAATGGCTATCTCAAAATTTTGGTCAGGTGACTTCGGGAAAAAATGAGTGTGGGAGGTGGTCTAGTTGCCCTCCAAATTTTTGATCACTTAGAAAGGGCACTAGAACTTTTATTTTACGTTCAAATGAGCCCTCTCACGATATTCTAGGACCACTGGATCGATACGATTACCCCTGGGGAAAAAACAACAAACAAACAAATAAACACGCATCCGTGGTCTTTCTTCTGGCAAAAAATAAAAAATTCCACAATTCTGCAGATAGGAGCTTGAAACCTCTACAATAGGGTACGCTGAATCTGGTGATGTGATTTTCATTGATATTCTATCACTTTTAGGTGGTTCCCCCTTTTTTCGAAAATAAAACAACTTTTTTCAGACTCGTAACTTTTGACGAGTAGGACTAAACTTGTTAAAACTTATATATTTGAAATCAGCATTAAAATTCGATTCTTTTGATGTATCTACTGGTATCCAAATTTTGTTTTTTAGTGTTTCTGTTACTATTGAGCCGGGTCGCTCCTTACTTACAGTTCCTTACCATGAACTGTTTGAAAATCATAGAGCACGTTCCTCTTCAAGAGTGCACTTTAATGAAAACCAAATGTATTTTAAACATTCTTCTTTACAACTGTAACAGTAAAAAAAAAATCTGAAATCTTTGTTAAATAAAATCTTGAATTTTGAATTGCTGAGATTTCAAAATGTGTTTTTCCAAATCCATCGGGAATAGGTTGGTTTCTGTTTTATTTTATATATTTTTTTATGAATATCCATATAAAAAGGTTTTTAATTGTAGGTAGAGGGGCCAAATTGACAGCACTATCAGTAGTACCGAAATAAACTAGATCCCATTTTGTTAGTTGTTTCATAGTATTACCAAATGGGGCATAACACTCCTATTAAGGACTAAAGAATATTTTAGTCCTATTCTGCACTGATAAGGTAAAATGCCATAGGTCTTGTTTTTTTATAGCCTTCCTAAGCCATTCTGAAAAGAATACTTTTTCGACTGAACAAAATGATGAGTTATAAAAGTATTTTTCTTAAAAACTTACGCCTTCAATATTATCATCAGATAGTGCACATCAGGGCCGGAAAAAGGGCGGTTGGAACGATTGCGTTAAATCGGGCCCCACCTTTGAAAGGGCCCCGCGCTGGCCTCAAATTAAACTTTTTTTTGGAAATTGTTAAATAGCCTATTGTTAACAATTCTATAAAGCTGCTAACTTCATTAAAGCTGCTGCGACACTTCATCGTTGATCAAGCAATTTCCATCACTGCAATCATCAATGCAGAAATGACGTCATTGACAGTTCTTTTTGTTTTGGATTTTGCAGTTTACAAAAGGCTGTATATTTTATAAATATTTACATTTGTCAATAAAAGCAAAAAAATCTTGATTCTTGGCGAAATTCTACCTTACTCGGATATTTCTTAATAATAAAGTTGTGAAATTACAAGTCTTTAGTGAATGTTTGTAAGAGTTTGAGCCAATTTGTTAAGATAGAAAATACAAATATTTCTCTGCTTTATATCAAAAATGGAAAGAAAAAGAAGTGATAGAGCACATTATTCGTCGTCATTTAGATCAATGGGTAGTAGAATGAGGAATGGAAGTTCATCAGTCCCTTTATCTGGAGCAACTCTAGGTAATGATCCAAGGCCAAATGAAAATGAAAGAGGAAAAGCAACCAAGAAAAATAAGGGAGATTATTACACTATTCTAAATTTAAATAGAAATGCATCGAAAGCTGATATAAGAAAATCATACCGTCGTCTGGCTCTAAGATGGCATCCTGATAAAAATCCAGATAATCAGGAAGAAGCTGCAATCCGTTTTAAAGACATTTCAGAAGCTTATGAAATTCTTATTGATGAAAACAAACGTCGAATTTATGATCAGTACGGTAAAGACGGTCTTACTTACAGTGCCGACAGCGGATCAAGTTCAAGGGCTCAGCAAGATGATCTGTTTCCCAGATTCTTCTCCACATTATTCCGAAAGCCTGAGGATGTGTTTAAAGATTTTTTTGAAAAAGACATCTTTTCTGATCCCTGTTATGAAGCTAGTATGTCGGGTGGATGCATGTTTGAACCATCGGTTAGCCATCAGTTGCCTTCAGTTTTAAGCCCTTTTGTTACTGGAAGAGAAGGAAATTATCAATTTTCGATGTCGGAGTCAACTAGGATAGTTGGAAACAAGAAAACTGTCACCAAAAAGGTTGTTGAAAATGGTGTTGAAACCATCACTGTTACTGAGAGTGGTGTCTTGAAATTAAAAACCGTGAATGGTGTCCCTCAAGCACTTGAGTTTTAGGGGGAAATTTTTCTGACAAGGGGAGAATTTTCATCGCTATTTTACGCTTATTCGACGTTTTCTATTTACCTTTGTATAACTAATAACCAATTAAAAAATTGCCTTTTACTTGTTTTTTTTAATCCATATCTCAAGCCTTAAAATTAAATATGTTTTTTTTTTTTTTTGTTTCTTCTCAAATTAAAATTTTATTTTTTAACCAATAATCCAAAAACAGTGGCCTTTTTTTAAGGACAAAATAAAATTGATAGTATACAATTGCGTCCATCATTAGCTGCATTAGCAGTAGTTGCAGCATTAGCTGCAAACTACCAAAGAGTGAACCTCAACCTATAGTAAACCAAAAGCCTGTCTCTAAATACATTTTCAAATGCAAAAGAGTCGCCATTTCCCACTAATTTCCGAATGGAAACTATTATTAATATTAAACTCAAAAGTACAATGTGATGACGAAAACCAATTTGTCTCAAAAAAGATATTAAAAAGTCCTGAAAACAGTAGCATATAAAAAGAAAACGTTCCAATGGAATTACTATAGTCGTAAACTTTGAACGAGAGGTTTTCAGCCCTCTATCCCAAATTTGGGATTCTCCCGAGTATTTTTTTGTCAGAAGAAAGATCACGGATGCGTGTTTATTTGTTTGCCTTCTTTCTTACCAGGGGTGATCATATCGACCCAGTGGTACTAGAATCTGGCGAGTGGGCTCATTCAAACGGAAATAAAAGGTTATAGTGCCTTTTTTAATCAAAAAACCAAAAAATTTAAAAATAGAATAAATTTTTACGAAAAAACTACATTTTGATTTCTTTTCATACTGCTGTCTTTTGATCGATATTTGATTTTTGAATCAAACAGTTCGTGGTAACGAACTGTAAGTAAGGAGCAACCCGGCTCAATGGTAACCGAAACTCTAAAAAAAGGAATTTTGATATTAATAGATACATCAAAAGAATCAGATTTTAATTCCGATTTCAGATATATAAGTTTTATCAAGTTTAATCATACCCATCAAAAGTTACGCGCCGTAGAAAATTTGGCTGATTTTCGAAAAAAGGCGGAAAGACCCCTTAAAAGTTATAGAACCTTAATGAAAATCACACCATCATATTCAGCGTATCAGAGAACCCTGCTGTAGAGGTTTAAAGCTCCTATCTACAAAAATGTGGAATTTTCCATTTTTTGCCAGAAGAAAGATCACGGATGTGTGTTTATTTGTTTTTCTGTTTTTTTGTTTTTTTTTCTTTTCCCCAGGGGTAATCGTATTGACCCAGTGGTCCTAGAATATCGTAGGAGGGCTCATTGGAACGGAAATTAAAAGTTCTAGTTCCCTTTTTAAGTGACCAAAAAATGGAGGGCAACTAGGCCCCCTCTCCCGCTCATTTTTTCTCAAAGTCACCCAATTATAATTTTGAGATAGCCATTTTACTTAGAATAGTATAAAATTTAATAGATATGTCTTTTAAGCTGACTAAATCCCCCACAGGCCCCAGGGGAAAGGCTGCAAGATATGAATTTTGCACATTGTTGACTCATTATATTGTTTATCGGGAAATACACAAGCGTTTTCAGGCTAGATGTTTTCGGTTGGGGGGGGGTCTTGAGGATGGGGTTACTCGGGAGAATCTTTCTGTAGAGCATGTTTCTTTGGGGTAAGGGACATTTCTATGAAGAGGGCGCCGGATTTCCAGGCATTAGTTAAAAAATGATCAGAAATTAAATTGAAAAAACAAGTTTTTTCAACTGAAAGCAAGAAGCAACATTAGAACTTAAAACTAACAGAAATTTTTACGTATATGAGGGAGTTCGCCCCCAAGTCAATACCTCGCTGTTTACGCTACAGTTTTTTTTTAGTGCTTTAAAAAGAGCTATCTATTCTAATTAAACGGCCTGGTTGATTCAGGGGTTTGTAAATTAAACAAAATTTTAACTTTTAAAGTAAAGAGCTTGGTATTGACTAAGGGGAGAACACCCTTATACACGTAATACGAAACACATACGTAACATATGCGAAATAAAAAAAAACAATAAAAAAAAAACAAGCGATATGGCTCAATAGTAATCGAAACTTTTAAAAACGGAGTTTTGATGTCAATAAATGTATCAAAAGAATGTGTTTATAATGCTGATTCTAAATATATAAATTTTATTAAGTTTAGTATTACTCATCAACGGCTATGAGCCTGAGAAAATTTACCTGATTTTTTAAAGAGGGGGGAAACATCCCCTAAAAGTGAAAGAATTTTAATGAAAATCACACCGTCAGATTGAGCGTATCAGAAAACCCTATTACATAGGTTTCAAGCTCATATCTGCAAAAATCTGCAACTTTGTATTTTTTGCCAGAAGAAAAATATACGAATATAGAAGTTCGTTACGTAAGTTAATTTTTAAATTACGTCAGAACCAATTTAGAGACAGCCATTTAGCAAAAGAAAAGTAAAATTTTTATGAAAATTTTGTTTACTTATTCAATGACGGTGAGCTAAAATAAAAGCTGCATTAACTAAAAAACCATCAGAAATTAAATAAAAAAAAAGGTTTTTTAAAACTGAAAGTAAGGAGCGACATTAAAACTTAAAACGAACACAAATTATTCCATACATGAAAGGGGCTGTCCCCTCCTCAACACCTTGCTCTTTACACTAAAGTTTGACTTTCTCACAACTCTATTTTTGTTAAACAATAAAAAACTTTAGCGTAAAGAGCGAGGCGTTGAGGAGGGGACAGCCCCTTTCATATACGGAATAATTTCTGTTCGTTTTAAGTTTTAATGTCACTCCTTACTTTCAGTTTAAAAAACTTGTTTTTTTTATTTTCAAACAGTTCGTGGTAACGAACTGTTTCCATTTTTTGCTAGAAGAAAGATCACGGATGCGTGTTTATTGTTTTTTTTTCTTTTCCCCAGGGGTGATCTTATCGACCCAGAGGTCCTAGAATATCGTGGGAGGGCTCATTGGAACGAACATTAAAAGTTCTAGTTCCCTTTTTAAGTGAAGGAAAAAATGGAGGGCAACTAGGCCTCCTCCCAGACTCATTTTTTTCCCAAAGTCACCCGATCAAAATTCGGAAATAATTATTATGCTCAGCATAATCGATAATATTATAACTAGGCGTTTTAGGGTACTTTACTCAATTAATTACCCCCGATGGTGTGTTTAATGTAAGAAGCTTTAGCCCATGTTAACCTATAATAGGGGTGCTGGGAAAGCAAACATACGTTTTAAGAGGGGATTTTTTCCAGTAGTGGAGGTGGGGGTGGGTCGGGGGTTATATGGGAGGATCTTTTCATGAAGGAAGTTTTCATGGGGGAAGGGACATTGTTATGAAAGGGGCGTCGGATTTCCCATCATTATTTAAAAAAAAATCAGAAATTAAATATAAAAAAACAAGTTTTTCAACTGAAAGTAAGGAGCAACATCAAAACTTAAAACGAACAAAAAATATTAGCTATATGATTGGGTTCACGATTTTTTAGTACTTTCATAAGAGCTATTTATTCTAATTAACGGCCTTTGTGATTAAGGGGTCATTTTTAAAGAATTAGAACAAAATTCGCACTTTAGCTTAAAGAGCAAGTTATTGACTAGGGGGCAAACCCCCTAATATACGTATTAAAAATATATGAATATAGAAGTTCGTTTCGTTAGTTAATTCGTAAGTTACGTATATTTATTACTCATAAAAACGTTCGTAAATAAATTTCAAAAAGTTTCGAGAAAGCCATTTAACCAAATAAAAGTAAAATTAATATGCAAATTTCGTTTTAATTATTCATGTACGGTGAGCTAAAGTAAAAACCTGCATTAATTAAAAAACATTCACAAATGAAATAAAAAAAACAAGTTTTTTTTTAATTGAAAGTAAGGAACGACGTTAAAACTAAAACCAAACAGAATTTATCCCGTATGTGAAAGAGACTGTCCCCTCTTAAACGCCCCGCTCTTTACGCTGAAGTTTTGATTTCTCAAAACTCTATTTTTTCTAAACAATAAAATTTTGTTTTAATTGCAAATTTTTTTAATTAACTTTAACGAAATTCACACCATTAGATTCAGCTTATCAACGAACATTATTAAAGAAGCTTCAAACTCCTATCTGCAAAAATGTGGAATTTTGCATTTTTAATTAATTTTAATGAAAATTACACCATCACATTCAGCTTATCAGAGAACCCTATTAAAGAAGTTTCACGCTCCTATCTGCAAGAAGGTGGAAATTTGCATTTTTTGCTCGAAGAAAGATCACGATGCGTGCCCTCCAAAAAATGGAGGGCAACTAGGCCCCCTCCCACACTCATTTTTTTTTTCAGAGTTACCCAATTAAAATTTTGAGATTGCCATTTTGTTCAGCATAGTCTAAAATCTAATAAATATGTCTTTTAGGATGACTTAATCCCCCACAGTTCCCAGGGGAAGGGCTGCAAGATATGAACTTTGCTCATTGCTTACATATTGTATCGGTTATTGGGAAGTATACAGACATTTTCAAGAAGGATTGTTTTCTAGTAGGGGGGGGGGCTGGAGGAGGGGTTACTCGGGAGAATCATTCTGTGGAGGATGTTTCTTTGGGGTAAGGGACATTTCTATGAAGGATGCGCCGGATTTCCAAGCATTATTTAAAAAACGATCAGAAATTAAATTTTATAAAAAAACAAGTTTTTTCAACTGAAAGTAAGAAGCAACATTAGAAGTTAAAACGAACAAAATTATAACGTATATGCGGGGGTTCTCCCCCAAGTCAATACCTCGCTCTTTACGCTACTGTTTTTTTTAGTGCTTTCATAAGAGCTATCTATTCTAATTAAACGGCCTTTGTGATTCAGGGGTTTGTGAATTAAATTTTTTTTTACTTTTAACGTAAAGAGCGTGGTATTGACTAAGGGGAGAACCCCCTCATATACGTAATAACATATACGTAATAAAACAAAAAAAAAACAAAAAACAAGCGATACGGCTCAATAGCAATCGAAACTTTTAAAAACGGAATTTTGATGTCAATAAATGTATCAAAAGAATGGGCTTCTAATGCTGATTCTAAATATATAAATTTTTATTAAGTTTAGTATTACTCATCAAAGGCTACGAGCCTGAGAAAATTTACCTGATTTTTCAAAGAGGGAGGAAACATCCCCTACAAGTGAAAGAATTTTAATGAAAATCCCACCTTCAGATTCAGCGTATCAGAAAACCCTCTTACATAGGTTTCGAGCTCATATCTGTAAAAATCTGCAACTATATCTACAACGTATTTTTTGCCAGAAGAAAAATATACGAATATAGAAGTTCGTTACGTAAGTTAATTTGTAAATTACGTCAGAACCAAATTTAGAGACAGCCATTTAGCAAAAGAAGAGTAAAAATTTTATGCAAATTTTGTTTACTTATTCAATGACGGTGATCCAAAATAAAAGCTGCATTAACTAAAAAACGATCAGAAATTAAATAAAAAAACAAGTTTTTTTAACTGAAAGTAAGGAGCCACATTAAAACTAAAGACGAACAGAAATTATTCCGTATACGGAAGAGGTTGTCCCCTCCTCAACGCCTCGCTATTTACGCTAAAGTTTAACTCTGTCTCACAACTTTATTTTTTAAAATAATAAAAAACTTTAGCGTAAAGAGCGAGGCATTGAGGAGGGGACAACCGCTTTCATATACGGAGTAATTTCTGTTAGTTTTTAGTTTTAATGTCACTCCTTACTTTCAGTTTAAAAAACTTATTTTTTTTATTTAATTATATTAAAAGACGATCATTAGAATAACAAACCATTGCACACATTGGACTTAGTTAGCTACTTGATTGTTTGAGGTTCGTCTCTTACTATTTAAAAGAAGAAAAAGCCGTACGCTTTTTCCTGTTTGTGTGTAATCATATGGCATAGAATGAACCCCAGTTGCAACTGACATTATCATCTGGGTTACAGCGGTAGCTAGCAACCTAGTAAGAGACGATCACGCCCCATAGTATTAGCTAAAATAACCCATAACTCCTAAAAATAGTCAGATAAGAAAAAAGAAGTACATTGTTAGAACCGCCTTGTCCGAAACCCTATATAGGAAAACTTACCGTCCCTTGGCTTGAACAACAAGGAAATTATACTGGCTTGAAAATCAAGAAAAGTGTCTAAAGCCTAGGATATTCCGTACATACGGCATCTTTTTTTGTTTCCGTTTTCATGTATCTAAAGCTATTCCGAACGATATCATGACGTTGTGCTAGAAGCCTAGTGAAGAGTGAGAGCTTCAAAAAAGTCATTCGCTTTTTACTTGGTTCTGGCTTTTTATCATTTGGAGATTTTTGTTTTGCTACATTACAACGATTGTTGTTGAGAAAAAATCTCAGGACCCTTTAATCCTTTTGACATTAACTCTTGGTCTAAAAAAATATAATTTATCCAATATAAGCACTCAAAGTCGATCCTATCCTGGCTGAATTTTCTATCCAGGTTCCATATATAAACCGTTTTGCCGTTCAGTAATGGGTTAAATTGCATGGTGATGCAGAACACCATCGCGGGAGGATCCTCTATAGGAGGACAACTGTGGTAGGGCGTAAGATTCAGGTCTATGGAGAACAGCCTATGCACAGATGTGCCTCGACCCTCTCAGGGTACCTGCAAGACTGGGGACCTTGCTGTCAACTCTATTCCTACTTGAGGAGTGGCACCCCTCGAGGAAATTATAGCCTAGTAAACAACACAGCATTCGCACGGGATTCTGACTAATGGGTATTTCTTCTGGGCTTGATATGTTTTGACGGGCATTTTCGGGCTGAAAAGCCTCTTCCTAGCCAATTTATCTACTATGGGCTGCCTCCCCGTAGTAGCATAATATTTGTATGCATGAATATATAACGAGTCGGAGGTAATAGGCTTGAGATTGTCTGTGCAGGATTTCGACTCTTGTTGATAGAAGAGCATAGCCATGTGTTGAAAACCATGCTGTGACCAAGATGGGCCCAGGATTGCACAAAGCCCCCATTCATGGATGTCCCAGGGACTTCTTGTTGTCCGGTTCTAAGCCGGCTTAAGCACTTCGGTGTAGACTTGAGAAGATATGTGATCCCTGGCCTGCACTGGTATCCGGGATCATTACTTTTCCTGAGGCGAAAATATTTTCAATCATTTAAAGAACATGAAAATTAGAACTTGGAATGTTAAGACGTTAAAAAATGACTATCGTATCGACATTTTGACTGACGAATTCAGACGATTCGAACTGGATTTATTAGGAGTTTCAGAAACTCATATCCCTGGGGAAGGAAGTATGAAATTAGGTGATATAGAATTTGTTTACTCAGGTAGGAAAGATGGTGTGCATAGACAGGTAGTAGGGCCCATGATGAATGAAGAAGCTCCTAAGTCTTTCTTAAGCTGGGAAGGTATTAACAATAGAATACTAATTGCTCATTTTATGACTAAAAAGTTCAGAGTATCAGTTATAGTAGTATATGCCCCTGTAGAACCGACTGACGGAGATACTAGTGACTCAGATGAATTTTACTTACAGTTACAGGATCAAATAGACAGGGTCCCAGGTAGAAATGTGATGTTTTACTAGGAGTTTTTAACGCCCAGTTTGGTAGAAATAGGGATAGATGGTACCTTAGCCTAGGTAAATTTGGTGTAGGGAAAGAAAACAGTAATGGATACAGACTTTTGCAATTTTGTAGGTATAACAATCTATTTATAACTAATTCAGCGTTTGGTCGTAAAATGGCCCATAAGTTAACTTGGTATTCATTTAATGGTAAGACAGCAAACCTTAATGATTATGTTATTGTAAACCGAAGACTGGCAGGATCAATACAAGATACTAGGGTATATAGGAGTGCCGCTATTGATGTTAAGAGTAAAGATCACTATCTAGTAGTGTCAAGGGTTAATTTAAAGCTGAAATATCGGAAGGTACCTCCCGGGAAGTTATGATGTTGTTAGACTCCAAGATAAGAATTCGAAAGAAACTTTCCAGGAACAGTTGAATACTAAACTTGAGAGTTTAAAATTTGATAATTTGGAAGATGGTTGGAATAATTTTAGAAAAATAATTTGTGAAGTTGCTGAAGGAGTCTTAGGAAAGAAAGCTAGAACTGCGACTAAGAATATTACTGACAAAACTTAATGTTTCATTGAAAGTAGAAAGGGCTTGTACAAGAATTACCTCAGTGATGGATCATATGAAAACAAAAGGACTGTCAAGAAAGTAGAGAAAGTATTAAAATGTGAAGTAAGGAGGTGAGAAATAGATGCCATGGATAATATTGTCGAGGGCCTAGTAGATATAGCTAATCAGCCTAATAGTCAAATACGGTATTGGCATGCTAACAAATCGATAGGTAGTGGTCAATATCGACTTGAGACAGATAAAGATGGGAATAGGGTCGCAACTAGCGATAAGGAAAAAACTAAAGAGAGATGGGCCGAACATTTTGAGAATTTGCTTCACCGAGATAGAGTTGAAGAAAGAGATATAGAGGAAAATGAAAAAGTTTTTGATACATTGGATGTGAAGGAAGATTTGTTTTGTGAGTATGAATTAGCGACATTACTAAAAGGACTAAAAAATAATAAGGCTACAGGTACTGATAGGGTGGTAATTGAATTTCTTAAATATGGTGGCTCTGAGGTTGGATATAAGTTACTGAAGATTATGAATAAGATTTTTGAAACAGGGGAAGTACCTAGCAATTTTAGGAAAACCTTAATTAAACCACTGTATAAGGTAGATGGTAAGAGTGAGTGTGGTAATTATCAAGGGATTAGTCTGATCTCTGTAGGTAGTAAATTACTTCGTAATATGATACTTTTTAGACTGAGAGATGCCGTAGACAAAGTTATAAGAGAAAAAGAGTGCGGTTTTAGAAAGGGTAGAGAATGTGTCGACCAAATTTTCGCTCCTAGGTTAATAATTGAGAAGTGTCTGAGTTACCAAACACCTTTGGTCCTCAGTTTTATAGATTATGAGCAAGCGTTTGATTCTGTTGATAGAAAAGCTTTCGTAAAGGTTTTATCCTTGTATGATATACCAGAGAGATACATTAAAGTGATTAGTGCCATGTACGAGAATAACACTGCTGCGGTTAAGCTAGGAAATGAGGTTAGCAGCTGGTTTTGTATTAAATCATGTGTTAAGCAGGGTTGTGTTCTATCCCCCTTTATATGGATTATTCTGATGGATTTTGTTTTAAGGAGCACAGGAAAGGCAATGGGAAACCACGGAATCAACTGGTGAGGAAAAAGTCTCCTGGACTGAGATTATGCTGATGATTTATTAATCCTGGATTAAATTGTGAGCATATAGAATAAAGTTTTAGAGTCTTTGTACTTTAAGTATACTAGAATATGTTCGAAAATTAATTTTAAGAATTCTAAGCTACTAAGGCCAGGAATAAGTGCAAGTGAAAAGGTGACGTTGGAGAGTTAAAAGATTGAGCATCTGGACAGCTTCACTTACCTTGGTAGTATTATTAGTAAAGATGGTTGGAGCAGTGAAGATGTCAAAAGTAGAATAGCAAAGGCTCACGGTGTTTTTTCACAGTTAAAAAAAAGTTTGGAAGAATAGGAAGATCAGCAAACCGACATTAGAATATTAGAAGCTACAGTGATGACGGTGGTCAAATATGGCTGTGAAGCATGGGCGCTCCGAAAAGCAGATGAAGATTTGCTAGATGTTTTCCAGAGAAATTGCTTAAGGATTGTTATGGGTACCCTGCTGACTGACCGTATGTCAAACAATAGGCTGTACGAAAAATATGGTTCAATTCCGCTCTCTAGGGATATAATGAAAGAAAGGTTGAGATGGCTAGGGCAAGTTGTGTAGATGTAGGATGGCAGATTTCCGATGATTATCCTTTTCGGCCAACCGTCTAGGGATAAACGGAAAGCAGGTTATCCTCAGTTTGGGGTGGGAGGATGTCATAAAGAAAGGTTTAAAGGAAATGGGAATTTCATGGGCGGGTATAAAACTTCATCGGGCTTTGAATAGATTGAGATGGAGGAAGAGCGTGCGTAGCTGTGTTGGCCTCAGACGGCTTGGTGCTGCGGTGAATTGTTAGTAGTAGTAGTAGTATAAGTGGTAAAATTATTTCACAAACATATTTATGGGAATTTTGGAAAATAGCCTGAAATCCCTAAAAAGCTGTCAGATCGAAAAAAAGTACACTATTGGAATCATCGTGTCAAAGAACCCTGTGTAGGAAATCTGTGTAGACACTATTGGAATCATCGTGTCAAAGAACCCTGTGTAGGAAATCTACAGTCCACTGACTTGAACAACAAGTGAAATTACTTTTTTGCATGGGTATCACTGATATGTTTTCTTTTCTTTCCTTTTCTTCTTCTCCACTGCTAGTGGGGCACTGGGACGTCGTAGAGAGCTGTTTAAGAGCTCATTTTGAAGGAGATTGCTATATCTACGTGCTTTTGCAATAAAAACAACATAGTAAAAAAATAAAATAAATATGAAGTCCTAATCGTAAGTTACAGCCATAAATGAAGTTTTAGTAAAATTATATGATGATATCATTTGATTAGAATGATATCATGATTGGCTCATTTGATTAGAAATTGAAATAAGTAATGCCATTTTTAATAGTCCAAAGTAATTGGAAGGCAACTAACACCCCTTCCACGCCCACCATTTCCCGAAACACATCCAATCAAAATTTTGAGATAGGCATTTTATTCAGCATAGTTGATTTCCAGATAAAAATTATGTTTTTGGTGAGGACACTCCTCCAAAGCCCTCAGGGAAAGGGTTATAAGTTATGACCTGGGGTCACATAAGGTTTTTATAAAAGGCATTGTCGTAGAAACTTCAAAAAAGGCTGATTCGATTGGAAATTCAAAGGGCTATCGCCCTTTTTAAAATTCAAAAGTGATAGGAGAGCAACTAAACCACCTCCTGAGCTCGTCTTTACTAAAAACACATTCCGTCAAAATTTTAAGATAGGTATTTTGTTCAGCGTAGTTGAAAGTTCCAGAAATTAGGTCTTTGAGGATGACAACCCCCCCTCCCAAATCCCTCAGGGCAAGGGTTGTAAGTTATTTCCTGGGGGCATATAAGGTTTTTATAGAACGCGTTGTCGTAGAAACTTCAAAAAGGGCTCATTCAATTGGAAATTGAAAAGGCTAGTGCCCTTTTTAATAGTCAAAAGTGATTGGAAGGCACCCCTTCCACGACCACCATTTCCCCAAACTTATCCAATAAGAAATTTTGAGATAGCCTGTTTGTACCGCGCAGTTTAAAGTTCAGGAAATCATACCTTCAAACAGAACACTCCCCCCACAGTCTTCAGGGCAAGGGTTATAAGTTATGCCCTGGGGACAGATAAGTTTTTATTGAAATCTTTGTCCTAGAAACATGAAAAAGGGCTCATTCGATTGGAAATTCAAATGTTTAGTGCCCTTTTAATAGTCGAAAGTGATTTAAGGGCAACTAACACCCCTCTCACGCCCACTTTTCCCCAAACACATCCAATCAAATTTTCTAGATAGTCCTTTTGTTCAGTGTCGTTGATTTCCAGATAAAAATTATGTTTTTAAGGGACACTCCCCCACAGCCCTCAGGGCAAGGGTTGTAAGTTATGTCCTGGGGCATATACGATTTTTTTATAAAGCGTTGTCGTAGAAACTTCAAGAAAGGCTCATTCGATTGGAAATTCAAAGGGCTAGTGCCCTTTTTAACAGTCGAAAAGCGATTGTAGGGCAACTAACCCCCCTCTCATGCCGAACTTTTCCCCAAACACATCCAATCCAAATTTTAAGGTAGCCTTTTGTTCTACGTAGTTGAAAGTTCTGGACCACAGCCCTCAAAGCAAGGGTAGTAACTTATGCCCTTGGGGTATAAAGAGTTTTTTATAGAACGCGTTGTCGTAGAAACTTCAAAAAGGGCTCATTTGATTGGAAATTGAAATGGCTATTGTCCTTTTTAATAGTCGAAAGTGTTTGGAAGGTAACTAACACCCCTTCCACGCCCATCATTTCCCCAAAAACATCCAATCGAAATTTCGAGATAGCCATTTTTTCCACGCAGTTTAAAGTTCAGGAAACTATACCTTTGATTAGAACACTCCCCCCACAGCCTTCAGGGCAGGGGTTATAAGTTATGCCCTGAGAGCATATAAATTTTATTGAAATCTTTGACGTAGAAACTTGAAAAAGGGCTCATTTGATTCGGAATTCAAAGGGCTAGTGCCCTTTTTAATAGTCTCGAAAGTGATTTGAGGGCAACTAACCCTCCTCTCATGCCCAACTTTTCCCCAAACACATCCAATCAAAGTTTTTAGATAGCCATTTTATTCAACGTAATTAAAATTTTTTGAAATTAGGTCTTTAAGGATGACAACGCCTCCACACACACAGCCTTCAGGGCAAGGGTCGTAAGTTTTGCCCTGGGGGCATATAAGGTTTTTATAGAAAGCGATGTTGTAGAAGCTTCAAAAAGGGCTCATTCAAATGGAAATTAAAAGGGCTAGTGTCCTTTTAATAGCCAAAAGTGATTGAAGGGCAACTAACCCCCTCTCACGCCCCCTATTTCCCCAAACACATCCAATCAGAATTTTGAGATATCTATTTTGTTCAACGTAGTCGAAAGTTCTGGAAATTAGGTCTTTTAGGATGAGAACCCCATCAGAGCCCTCAGTGTAGGGGTTATAAGTTATACCCTGGGGGCATATAAGATTTATATATAAAGTTGTTGTAGAAATTTCAAAAAGGGCTCATTTGATAGGAAATTGCCCTTTTTAATAGTCGAACGTGAGTGGAGAGTAATTAACCCCCCTCTAACGCCCACCATTTCCTTAAACACATTCAATCAAAGTTTAGAGATAGTAATTTTGTTCAACATAGTTGAAAGTTCTGGAAATTATGTATTTAAAGATGGCAAACCCCGCAGAGCCCCCAGGGCAAAGGTTGTAAGTTATGCCCTGGGGGCATATAAGGTCTTTATAGATAGAGTTGTCGTAAGAACTTCAAAAGGGGCTCATTCAATTGGAAATTGAGAAGGTTAGTGCCCTTTTTAATATCCGAAAGTGATTGGAGGGTAACTAACCCCCCTCTCACGCCCACCATTCCCCCACACACATCCAATCAAAATTTTCAGATAGCCATTTTTTTCAACGTTGCAGAAATTTTTTGAAATTAGGTCTTTGAGGATGACACCCTCCCAGCCCTCAAAGCAAGGGTTGTAAGTTATGCCCTGGGGTATATAAGGTTTTTATTGAAAGCGTTGTCGTAGAAACTTCAAAAGGGCTCATTTGATTGGAAACTGAAAGGGCTATGCCTTTTTTAATAGTTGAAAGTCATTGGAGAGCAACCAACCCCCCTCTCACGACCACCATTTTCCCAAACACATCCAATCAAAATTTTGAGTCGCCATTTTGTTTAGCGTAGTTGAAAGCTCTAGAAATTAGGTCGTTGAGGATGACAACCACCCTCACAGCCCTTAGGATAAGGGTTTTAATTTATGCCCTGGGGGCATATAAGATATATATAATTGAAAGTCCTTGTACCCTTTTTAATAGTCGAAAGTTATTGGACGGCTTGACATTATTATAGAAAAGATCGATGTGGATATAATATATTATTTTTTTGTTGTTGTTGTTATTTAGACCAGGGCACTTCGTATTAAAGGATTTGTCGTAGGAGCTTTGAAAAGGGCTCATTCGATTGAAAATAGAAAAGGCTGATGCCCTTTTTAATAGTCAAAAGTGATTGGAGGGCAACTAATCCCCCTCCCACACCCACCATCCCAATTGACTTTATATTTAAAATCTAAATGTTGCCATAATATTCGCTCAAAATGAATTGTGTTAATGCTAATTCCCAATAAGGCTTATCATCAGCATCCCAAGAAAGACTGAGGGTATTATGTTCAAACTTTCGGGGCTACTTCAGCTCTTAAGATTTAACTAAGTCAAAATAGCGTAAGTGTATCCAAGCTATCAAAGAAATTAAACAGATTTTTTTGAGAATGCTATCCAGTTTCCATTTCAGGTCAACTAGAGGAGGTATGAAACTAAATTAAACACTACTATTTGTGTCCAAATTTTTAAAAGGGTTGATGTTGTTAAAAATTGCTGAAAATTTTTCTCCAGCATACAAATAGCAGGCCAAACTATAAAGTCTAAAAAAAGAAAATATTATTTTCTTTTTCCCTGAAAAGATTATGTCAATATAAAACGAACAGAAATTAATTAAAAAAACTTTTTCCTCAAAATAAGTTTTTCAAAGAAAAGTAAAGACCTCCATTAAACAAAAATGAGCAAAAATAAAATCTAATAATCTACCAAGCATGAACCTACCATAAATCAGCATTGATAAATAAATGAAACCCAAAACGAACAGAAATTGCAATAAATAACCGAGTCAAACCCAAAACAAGCAGAAATTAACATAAGTTGGGCCCTATGCCTTCCGAAGGCCATAACATAATTTGTACTTTACTGAAAAAAATACAAATGAATGTGTATTATCAGTTTAATATACACATACTGATATTTCGTAGAAACTTCAAAAAAAGGCTCATTCGATTGGATATTCAAAGGGATAGTGCCCTTTTTAATAGTCGAAAGTGATTGGAGGGCAACTAGCCCTCCCACACCCATGTTTCTACAAAACATATCGAATAAAAAATTTTAGATAGCAATTTTGTTTAGCCTAGTTGGTTTCCCAATAAAAAATATGCTTTTGAGGAGGACAATCCCCCACAACCCTTAGGGCAAGGGTTTTAAGTTATGCCCTGGGGGCATATAAGGTTTTTATAAGAGGCGTTATCAAAGAAACTTCAAAAAAGCCTCATTCGATTGGGAATTCAAAGGGATAGTGCCCTTTTTAATAGTCAAAAGTGATTGGAGGGCAACTAGCCCCCCCCCCACGCCCATCATTCCCCCAAACACATCAAAGGGATAGTGCCCTTTTTAATAGTCAAAAGTGATTGGAGGGCAACTAGCCCCCCCCCCCACCAACGCCCAGCATTACCCCAAACACATCCAATCAAAATTTTGAGATAGCCATTTTTGTTCAGCGTAGTTGATTTCCGGATTGAAAATATATTTTTGAGGAGGGCGTTCCCCCACAACCCTCAGGGCAAGGGTTTTAAGTTATGCACTGGGGGTATGTAAGGTTTTTGTAGAAGGCGTAGTCGTAGAAAGTTCCAAACAGGCTCATTAGATTTGAAATCAAAGGGCTTGTTACCTTTTTAAGATACAAAAGTTATTGGAGGACAATAAGCCCCCCTACGCCCATGAATCCCCCAAACAAATTCACACACAATTGTGAAAGAATCCGTTTTTGCAACGTAGTTTATTTCAAGGTAGAAAATAGGTTTTTGAGGAGGACAATCCCTCACAACCCTCAGGGCAAGGGTTTTAAGGTATGCCCTGGGGGTATATGAGGTTTTTATAGAAGGTGGTGTCGTAGAAACTTCAAAAAAGGCTCATTCGATTGGAAATTCCGAGGGCTAGAGGTTTTTGTAATAGTCAAAAGAAATTTGAGGGCAACTAACCCCCCTCTCACGCCCCCTTTTCCCTAAACACATCCAATCGAAATTTTACGACAGCCATTTTATTAAACGTAGTTTTAAGTTCTGGAAATTAGGTCTTTGAGGATTACAACTCCCCCAAAGCCCTCAGGGCAAGGGTTGTAATTTAAGGATTCTCCGAATCCTTCATATTATTTCTTATGGAAGGGATGCTCGTATAAACTTTAGAGAGGGCTCATTTGATTGAAAATTGAAAGTTCTTGTTCACTTTTTAAGAGTCAAAAGAGATTGAAGGGTAACTAGACCCCCCCCCTCCAATATACTCACAATATAATTGATAAAAATTTTGAGGTGGACATTCTGTTGCAAGAGATAAATGCTCATATGACAATAACTCTGCGAGCAGCGGAACTTACCAGGACCTGAAAGTCAGTGATGTGAGCTGCGCTCTGGGGCATTAAATATTAAGTGGGGTTTTTAACTTATGGGAAGGGGTTTTGTATGGGAAGATTACATAGGAAATCTATTATAATTATCCAGTTATAAGGTTAAAATACATACTCTGTGATAGATGCAAAATTGCTTTGGAACACAAATTCCTATTAAGGTCAATTCCAAACAGTCGTGATCCCTTTGTGTCAGCAAGTGAAATGGTCTAAATCCCCTTATTGTGGCTATTTTTCCAATCCATTCGTTGTTTTCAATCGCTGTACACAAGTTATGTAAGCTGTTTAGTGTTCATATATGAGGTTTTTATCAAAGAGGTAATCTTATAAACTTTGAAAAAAAGCCTCATTCGATTTAAATTGAAAACTCTAGATCTGTTTTTTAAAGTAAAGAATAATCGGACAGTAAGCATCCCCCCCCAATGCCATCAAAACTTGAAATTTTTTGCGATAAAAAACGAACAAAAATTAATTAAAAAACTATCCGAAAAATAAGTTTTTCAAAGAAATGTAAAGGCCATTTTAAACTTAAGCTCAGCAGATACAAATACCTATTAAAATTAAAACTCAAACGATCAGAAATTACTATTTAAGAATAATTGAAACCCGAAACTAACATAAATTAAATAAACAATCATAGGAAAAAACATACAAAAAGTAATAAAATAAATGAATAAACAAATCTAATAGCGAGTAATGCTTAGTTTAAATATGAAAATCAAGCTTAAAACAAAAAAAAATATTTTGCTATTAAAGTATAAATGAAACTTAAAACAAACAGAAATTAAATAAACAATCAATGCGAACAAACATACAATAGACATTAATGTAAATGAATAAATAAATCTTAAAACGAGTGAAACTTAAATTGAATATGCAAATCAAGTTTGAATTGAATAAAAATAACTACAAACAAGAGTTTGGATATTGTCTCACTGCAGAAGCCTAAAACCTACTGCATCATTGGCAAAACATCATTACTGAAAACAAATTATATTACAAATGTTTTCTTTTGTACTTAGTATTAAAAGTAAATATTAAAATTACTGTAAAATTTTGAACTGATTAGCTTTTAGCAATTAATATAATTATGCATCAAATATTCAGTTTAATTTATTAGTTCTTTTCAAGATTGATCAAGACAAATATAGTTTCACTACAAGCAAAATTTGGATACTGCCCCCTTCTTTAACTGTAAAAACCTAAAGCCTTCTGCGTCATTGGTGCTTCACTGGAAACGAATTACTCGTATATTACAAATTTATTATTTTCCAGCTCTTGCAGCATTGAAAATGAAAATAAAAATTACAGTGAAAAAAAAATCTTGAACTGATGGATCTTTCAACAATTAATAGCATTATATATCTAATATTCAATTTGATTTTGTTTATACTTTCCAAGAATGTTCAAGACTCATATAGTTTTGCCATTTTTTTTAACTCTGCCATTTTTTGTAACTAATCGTGTTAGTTTGTTATGAAAACATTTAGGCTTCTACGCATTTCTATTTGAGCGGAAAAATGCACCTCAAACTTTGTGGAACATGCATTTTCTTGCATGAAACACCAAAACATAATAAAATGTCAAGTTTCGGAGTGTTCCACCACTCGCAAGCAAGTGCCATTGGTATTTTTGAATCCGCATGGTCAATTTAGGGGGTGGAGGGTAGGCTAATTCTTGTAGCAGCCCCATTCCGTCGCGGCATGATTCCCATTTTCAACACCCGGCGTCCGGACTATTATATTATCTACCAAGCGTACAACTACCCCAAATCAGTATCAATAAATAAATAAAACCCAAAACGAGCGAAAATTAAAATAAATTTTAGAGCCGAACACAAAACGAGCAGAAATTAATGTGAGTAGGGTTTAAAACCTCTATACTTTCTAAAAGCCAGAATATAATTTATGCTCTCCTGAAAAAAATTCAAATGAGTTTACTGAAAAAAAATGTGCATTGTCAATTTAATTTAATATACATATGCTGGTATTTATTTCCTAAAATCTTAATTAATTTTTATTTCTTAAAGTTACAAAAGTGAAAATATTTCAAAGAACTGTTTTCATTAAACCGCCAATGACGCAGCAGGTTTTAGACTTCTGCAGTGAGACGATACCCAAACTCTTGTTTGTAGTTATTTTTATTCGATTCAAACTTGATTTGCATATTCAATTTAAGTTTCACTCGTTTCACGATTTATTTATTCTTTACATTAATATATATTGTATGTCTGTTCGCATTGATTGTTTATTTAATTTCTGTTCGTTTTAAGTTTCATTTATACTTTAATAGCAAAATATTTGTTTTTGTTTTAAGCTTAATTTTCATATTCAATCTAAGCCTTACTCGCTTTAATATCTATTTATTCATTTATATTATTACTTGTTGTATGTTATTTGCTATGATTGTTTATTTAATTTATGTTCGTTTTAGGTTTTATTTACTCTTTAATAGTAATTTCTGGTCGTTTTGAGTTTTAATCTTAAAAGGTATTTTTATATACTTATCTTTAAGTTTAAAATGGCCTTTACTTTTCTTCGAAAAACTTATTTTTCGGAAAGTTTTTTTTTTAATTAATCTTAATAATGTTGACTTTTCTTGAGATTTTGATTGTCACCTTTTTGAAAGTCTATATGCTCATAGTTTGTTTTGATTTAGTTCAACATCCGCATAAATATTTCTTAGAAGCTCACCTTAATACTCTTAGCTTGCAAAGTAACAATAGTTGCAATAGCAATGGTAGCAGTGTGCGCATAGCACTTTTGGTTTCTTCAACATCCCCTTCAACACACGATGAAAGTGGCCACTTAATACCATCAACCGTTCCTGAAACCGTTCCTCTTGAGAACCTGTGTGGGGTTAGTGTGTTTTGTTTAGTTCCATACGGTTTCAACATATAAAAAAATTTTCTAGTTGCCCTCCATTTACTTTTGACTCTTATAGGGCACTAGAAATTCCAACTTCCGATCAAATGAGCCCCATCCGATCCGAAGTTTATTCGACCACCTGTTCAATAAAAACTGTATATGCCCCGGGGCATAACTTACAGCCTTACCCCAGAGTTCTGGGGGGTAATGTCCACCCTGAAGACATTGTTAAGTGCTCTTTGGACTATTGTGAGCTATATGGCTGTGTGACATTTTTAATCAAATGCTTTCGAGGAAAAGAGGATGTCAGGGAGGGAGGCTAGTTGTCCTCCATCATTTTTTACTCTTAAACGGGAACTAGAACTACACATTTCCAATAAAATAAGCCCCCTCTAAAGTTCACATGACCACCCCTTCCATAAAAACTTTATTTGGCAAGGGGCATAACTTGCCACCCTTGCCCCCAGACTCTGGGGGGTTGTGTCAGCCCCAAAGTCCTTGTTATGTGATCTTTGGACTTTTTTTTAACAAATGGCTATCTCAAAATTTCTATCAGATGCATTTGGGGAAAACATGACGTGGGTGGGGGGGGGGGTAGCTGCCCTCCGAACACTTTGACTCTTAAAAGGGGCACTAGAACTTTTGGTTTCTAATCCAATGAGCCCCCTCCGAATTTTATACGAACACCTTTTACATAAGAACCTTATATGCCCCCGGGGCCTAACTTACAACCCTTGCCCCCCTGAAAAATGCAGATTAGGCGACAAATGCCAATACTTCCATCCAACTACCTCTTCAAATACGACCAATCACCAACATGAACAGATACCTACAATTAGCCACTGGAGGCCCTGGGAATACAATATACCGATTTCAAAACCTAGCAATGAAGAAGTACGAGCTTACAGTAAATGCCGACACTATGATAGGAAACTGTAGGTTCGGCAAAAGCTGTAAATTCAGTCACAAAGTAAGTCATCCAATATGAGCCATTCACCATACCAAACTCAACAATCCAAAAAACGAGAAGCGCCACCATCCCAGAGGCACGAGGATTTTCGTCAACATAAACTTAAAACGGAAAAATTATACACCTCAGAAAATTACCCAAGACATGCTAACACCAGAAGTATCGTTTCCGCTGACAAAACAGTGAATCGCACTTTCATTGACTACCACCGCCTGATACCCCCACCGTCAAATCTACAAACAGTACCTAGGACAGGACCAGGAATCCTTGACCTACCTTTTTCTGATGAGTCGCCGTCTTGGAGCCAATTCTACAGAAATTTGCCCCCGCCACCCACTCTACCGCGTGAGGACCAAGGCCAACAAATCTTCAGCTCAACGTATTGCAACCTGCAGAGCCCAACTGACAATCGCCATAATGACCTGCAAAGAGGGAGGAAAAGGGTGAAATCCCACACCAAATCTACTCTTTCACATAACCACCTACCTCTACTGTTATTGATAAATGCTCAGTCAATTGGTAATAAGATTGACGAGCTTGGCCACTTACTACACCGCAACAACATTGACGTATCAGCTATAACTGAAACATTGGTTCCATCAGCAGATCTGATCCAAATCGACGGCTACAACGCCCACTAATTACCCAGAAGAGGCAAAGATGGCCAACCTGTTCAGCAAGGAGGTGGGGTTGGACTCATTTGCAAAAAGTCCATAAAAACAGGGTACTTGAAATAACAATCACACGTTAACGCCAGGTTGAAGTTCTGTAGATATGGACTCGGCCAAAGAAATTGCCTAAAACCTTCGGATCAGTTATCTACGGAGTTGTTTATTTCCCTCCCAAGGGCCCCTATAGGAACCAGCTGATATCATATTTACAGAATTGCGTTGAATGGATCAGAAGTAAATACCCATATGCTGCGTTATTTGTCGTTGGAGATTTCAACGACATTAAGCCCAAGTGGGTCGCGGACTCACTGTCCCTCAAACAGCTGGTAAATAATAATAATAATATATTGCGAAAACAGTCTTGCGCCTCTATCTACAAAAATTTAAATAGTCAAATGCTTTTTCACTATAATGATTGTCAATCTTGTTCTTATATGCATTGGCTGAATCTGAGTTGACAGTGTCTGACGGTAGTGCGCTTCTACTCGAAGACAATGCGGTTGCAGAATGCCCATCTACCAATATCTCTTCTGAAAAGTTCTTCGGTTAGCTTAAACTCGTGACCTCTCAGGTTATCATTCTTGAATGTTATTATCTCTTCTGGTCTCTATTGATAATGGTAAAGTGTCCAACGCAGCCAACTAAGACCCTTGATCTAGTTTTTTTCTAACTGTAGCAAATACTACAAAGAGCCAGTCACACAACATCCACTAGGGCGAAGTGACCATTTGATTGTATGACTGGAACAAAATAACTACAAACCTGTAAATAAAAAATAATTCATATTTTTCCGGCCCATCACTGAGGAAAAAATTACTACCTATTAACTCTGGTACAGTCCCAGAACTGGTCGAACATTCTGAAACTTGACAACACTAACTCTATGGCAGAAGACTTCCTTGCCCTTGCGTTTAAGGGATTTGAAGACCATTTTCCTAAGAAAAGCGAAAACAATCAAACCACTTGATAAACCGTGGATGCTTGACGAAATCCGAGAGTTCATCTCACATAGAGATGAACTATTCAAAACAAACCGTCTAGGCAAAGCAACATGCTTACGGAACTTAGTAGTCAAAAGATGACGTGATGCCCGCAAAGCCCACAGGGTCAAAAACAGTGGAGACGTTCAAGAAACGCAATCCCAAGAGTTTTCACAGCAATGTGCAAAAACTTACGGGTCAAAAAAAAAAATTCATAAATCTTGGACGAAAGTGGGAACAAACTTGACGCCAACCAAGTAAACTACTTTCTTACAAGCATCTGTAGCAAACACCCCCTCTCAAATAACCCCCGCCTAAAGAAGAAGAAACATCTAAGATCCCAGTCATTGCGCCGGAAGAAGTTGAAAAAAAAACTAGCCAAACTTGACCCCCGTAAGGCGGCCTGTCCGAAAGAGGTACCCCCAGATATACCGGTTCATTGCGCCAGGGAACTCTTTGTACCCCTTGCGGCAATTTATAGCCAGTGCTTAGATGAGGGTACCTTCCCCAACTGCTTCAAAAAAGCGTATATAGTGCCAATCCCAAAGGTAGCTAACGCTACTAAAGTTAAAGACCTCCACCCAATATCAAAGACCTCTATATTTTCGGAAATCTTCGAGCGATTCATCTTTAACTGGCTATTCGAAAATACAAAGGAGTCCATAGATCCCAGACAGTTCGGCTTCCAGCCCGAATGCAGCACCATAAACTATCTAGTCACCCTACTGGATGAAATGCTTCGTCACCTAGAGTGCCCAGACTCCTTCATGGACCTCTTGATTGCCGATATGGTGAAGGCATTTGATTATCTGCACCACCCACTCGTTGTCAGCGGAGCCAAAAACACGGGAACGAGACAATTCATTGTAAGGCCACTTGCTAGCTTCCTGAGTGACAGACTTTAGTGTGTTCGTCTCTTCCCCGATATCTTTTCCGAGTTCCACAGTATTACCTGCGGTGCCCCACACGGTACTATCCTGGGCCAGATTGCTTACGCTATAGCAGTCAACGAACTATCAAAGAAAAAGCCAAACAAGGCCAAGTTAGCCACAGCCAAAGACGAGCTTAAGCTAGCCTTTGATAAACTGACAATGGAGGCTAGGATGGAAATCAGCAAGGAAAAAAGTGTTGTCATGAGAGTGAACTTCCTCGAGAAACACATAGGCAACATTGAAGCAGAACTGGAGCTCAAGTCAGTGGACTCTGCCAAAATTCTTGGAATTATTATTGACAAAAACCTGAAGTGAGATTCCAAAGTTAACAAGATTGTAAGCAAAGGAGCAGGACTATTAAGATCGTTCGCAAACCTGAAACGCTTTGGTTTTACCACCCTGGCCCTTACAAACATCCTAAAAACATACATCTTACCCGCCCTGGAATACGGTTGTCAAGTTTGTCATCCGGGCTTTACAAAAGAACAGAATAAGCAAATAGAGAAGATTCAGAAACGGGCTTGCCACAACATCCTCGGCCAAGCCTACAGTTCATACGAGGAGAGTCTCCAGAGGCTCGGTCTAAAGACCCAATTCCAACGCAGACACGAAGCAGTCATGAGGTTTGGCCGCCAATGCCTTCTTTCACAACGGCATGGAAGCATCTTACCGGATTTCTTAGAGCCAAGAATTGACGGTCCTGCGACAAGGAGCAAAGCTGCAGTTAAAGTTGTCCTTAAACAATCAGCACCGAATTCAAGTCAGCGCTACTTATCTTCATTTGTACCATATTTTGTCCAATCTTTTAATTATTGTACATAGTTAATTGTTTTTAGTGCTTTAATTTGATGTTGAATATTTGTTGACAAGGCTACTGCTATTTTTATAATATTACGGCGCAGTAAATAAATAAATTGATTGCCCTGAGGGTTGAGAGGTCATCCTCAATGATATAATTTCCGGACCTTTTAACTACGCTGAGTAAAATGGCTATCTCAAAATTTGTGTTCGATGGTTGTCCTCTAATCACTCTCAACTATTAAAAAGGGCACTAGCCCTTTCAATTTCCAATCGAACGAGCCCCTTTCGAAGTTTCTATGAATTGTTAAGAATTGGTATCATTAGAAAACTCGGGAAAATATATCCTCATAATATATTATGAATGTTCAAGCAAATTAATGGTCCTATATCAATTCTAACTTCTTGGTCAACCTTCTTAAGACCATAGGCGGGTGTGCCTTGTTTGCCTCTTATTACAGGCAATCTAACGGTCTTACGTCAATTTTAAATTCTTGGTCAACATGCCTAAGACTCTAGGCAGGCATGGCTTTCCAAAAACTAACAAACAAGTATGTGTCCAATAAGAGAGTCATGCATACTTTCGCCATTTACCCCTGCCCCAGCCATTTAAACTTTTGCCATTGCCACTCAATTAATTGTACAAACTGTCATGGCTTTCTCTGTCTACAATTAGCCATGTCTTGATGCAAACAATACAACCTGCAAAATACTTAATAACTTCAATTCAACCAGCACCGCAGAGATGTTCCTCTACGAAACATCTCTACGGCCTATGTTTCTATGTTACCATGTTCCACTACGGCCATACTTAGTCACTAAGTTCCTGCACATATGGTTTAGAATATTACTAGTGATAGCCTGAAAGCATATTTGGGAGGATTTGCCGAATAAGTTAAATTCACGTAGTGTTTGCCAGAATTCTGAAAGTTACTGAAGTGATACTTATGTATTTGATACATTGTTATCAGCTGTTTAAGTTGTTTCATTCTTTTTGGAGTATATTTGGCAGCGTTTTGTATTTGGACTACGATATTTTTTTGTAGTTAAGGTGCATAAGGCCTTGTAAATAAAGATCATTTCTCCTTTTCCCTCTCACTCCTCGTATTTTACTTGAATTGTTTTTGCTGCATTCGGTTTACTCCCTTACAGTTACAGGCTATACCTCTGGGCACCGTTGTAAAATGCATATTTTTTTGTAATATAAACTAAATTATTATCATTATTATAAAGCAAGTAGGTAGAGAACCTAAAGATCAGTTCCAGAAGGAAAAACTTCACTACGAAGAAGTTCTCATGAACTTCATGAGAGGGCCTTTCAGTTTGAGCCATGCACTAGTAATAATTAGAAGTAACGCCGTTAAGATGTCGATAAGTCTTCGTATTTCCCCGCAGTCTGGCGTGCCTACGGATAGTAACTACGTCCACAGCCACCTGTAACAGCCAAGGCTTTTTGACCTGAACTTGCAAGCTAGTTATTTTCTAGCTACACCGGTGTCACATATTAATCTAACTAATCTTCGAAATACTTTCGTTTTCATTGAGGTCTACCTTGCTCTGTCTACACGCCTATCAGTTAGTTGAAGTTACAAGCCTATCAGAGCCTAACATCAAGCTAACTTTTTACAAAGTTAGTCTTGGAGCTCAAGCAATTGGCTGTCTTGGAGCTCTTCAGCCTCAAAAAGTGGTTTTATCCTCAGATGTTCGACATCTTTACTCTAAAATAATCGGAGCTCTTTAACCTCAGATGTTCGAAATCTTGCTTTTTTTACAAAGATCTTGGAGCTCCGTCCAACTTCCAAAAAGAGTTCCATTTAACTTACTCTGAAAGTTGTGCCTAAAAATCTGACACCTGTCATAATGAAAAGAAGCAGACTTTAGCCGTTTGGACCGAAGGCTTTCGAAGTTTGGACGTCAAGACCACACTACGAGGCACGGCTGGCTTGACCACATCGCATAAGTAAGAAAGCAGTGTCATCGATTAAAACCAGCGACTTCAGTACCATTGCCTCGTGAATAGGTATACCTATTAAGCGTTTTTTAAAATATCTTATCATAGGACCAAGGTATCAATTTCTCTTTGGGGTAATCTTTCTAATTCACAGGATGAGCTTGTTTCCCTAAAAGTCAACGAAATAAAACCAACTGTATGAAGAACTATCTTTTTTCAATAAAAAAGCTGTTTTTGATTCTTTTGAAAAAAAAAACAAAAAAAAAGAAACAGAGCAGAATCTGTTGTGTGCCCTATTGTTATTTGGTGACCTATCATGTTTGAGCAAAACTCTGTCTAATTTTTGTCTCTCAAAAAAAAAGAACGTAATGTACCAATTGTCGCCTACAGACAAAAGTGACAAAGAAGTAAAACCATAAATAGCCATGTTTTATTATCCTGTGACCAATAAGAACATCAAAATACAAGATCTATTTGCATGGGACTGTAGGGTATAAATAAGTAATAGTTATATATAAACAGACACCAATACACTTAGGACTTGGAAGACACAGTAAGCCACAAGTAAAAACATCTATTAGGTTATTCAAGACAATGTTAAAACCACAGTTCATATAATTATCCAGTAAGCTTATCGCAGATCATTTCTGGTCTTCGTTCTCGGTGCGAACAAAAAGCTCCTCCCACTTCTTTCTGCATTAGCGATTAAGTCTGTTTCCGATTGTTTCCAACAAAGTGCATTATTCGTAATAGCGGGTTTCCACTTGTTTCCGATTAGATCACAGTCTGACTTGTCTACCCGTGAAAAGATCTGATGTCGCCTATGTTTCTATCTGCAAAAACGTTCTCTGGAGCACTCGCACCTTGGTCCGGGCTTTTATAATGGGTGAGATAGGGAAAGATCATAATGGATAATTATATAAACTGTGGTTAAAACAAACAAATTTATAAATCAAGGCAAAACCAGCTAGATCGGCTTCTGCTTAATTTATTGAATAAGGATAACCTTAAATGATTTCTTTTATTTCAACAGCGAAAGAAAAAGTCTGTCAAATTATAGAGAAATTGATTTATTACCTTATTAAATACAGTAAAAATTTATTTCCGTATTTAAATATTATTATGTCATTAATTATTGATGTTATTCATGTTGTTATTATGTATTCCATAACAGATCGGTTTTTGCAGTCTTGCAAAAATACAGCTATGATTCGAATTCAAACTTCAGTCTCAGAATTGAGAATCGCAAATATCCCTGCTAACACTGTAAATCCCTTTTGAAAAATTACTAAAGTAATGTAAAATTACGCCCTAGGGCCACCCTCCCAATTTCTTGCGAGAAGTAAGATTCGTCAGTTAATTCTTAGCAGGAAAGACTCGACTGTAAAATTCAACAAATACAAATATTGATTTCCAGAACTGTTTTAAATATGATTTTCTTTTTTCTAAATAGAAAAAAAAAGACAACAACCAACTGTTCTTGCTTTATGCTAGGAAATCAATGCGTTATTATCAAATGATTGTTAGACCGTTTCAAAGAATTATGCAGATTGAAGACAAAGAAATATATCATCAAGCCCAAAACCAAGGGGCATATCTAAGAATAATCAAGGGGCGTGTCTACACATTTTTTTCTACTAATATGACATAATATTTTTTTTCTATAACAAAACGAAAATACGCTTTATTGAGGATTTGAATATGAAACCAAAACAAAACCCTAAGCTATAGATCAATAGAATATATGGAATTGTGACAAAAATACAGAACTAGATTGTGTAGCTTCATAATTTGGCTTTCTTCTGGGGTATTTGTGCGTAGCATTATATGACATACTGTATTAGCCAGATTAATGATAGGACGTGGTATAACCTGATGATAGCCCATACCTTCTACCTTTTATTAAAACTAAATGCACAACTGGAATCACACTCAGTGGATCCAAGGCTCACAAGAGAAGCATAAAAAGCACAATAAATATACTTCCTTTTTGTCTGTCACCAAAGAGCATGGTTAGTTCACCAGAGTGAAAATTGGGACTATTGTCGACAAAAAACAGCCAATGCCATCTAGCATTTGACGTTCCTTGAATTTCCCAGTGTAATAACAAAGCAAAGCTAGTATAATTAGTGCAACTGGCAAAATAAATATAATAATATATGCCTAATCGACACAAACGAGCGGCACAATAATGACCACTTGGGCTGTCTTTAAAAAAAAAACTGTAATTTGGACTAAAAAACAACAAAAAAAACAAAACAGGATAGATAAATAACAGCCACATACATTAATAAGCGAGATTTCACAGAAAATGAAAATTCCAGAAGTTTAAGGTTAAAATAAAAATAACTAAAGTATTATTTTTTTATTTATGATGGGGTGGCTTCCTTTGGGGAAAAGAGCAGGAAGGTAATGGTTATTTTTTTGTTTTTTTTTATTAATGAGAGGTAATGTTGTGTCTTGGAGTAAGAGCGGTGACCACTCTGCGTATTATGTCGAAATGATATTGATTGTGGTTCTCGGCGTCCAGAAATGGACTGAGTATTATGTGCGATTTACGTTTTGTCTTTGTAAATAAACCCATTGAATTGAATTGAGTTTAAACATCCCATTATACAACCTGATTAGACAAAGGTGAAGGCCCAGAGTTTCAACAAAATCAATTCGTCTAAAAATCCTTTGTATTAGTTGTAATTAGAACTAAAAATTATTTTTAGAATTAAGAAAAGGACAGGAAATCGCATCAAATCAGTGCCGGTCAGAGGAAATTAGGAGAGGACTCAGTCGATCGGATAATTAGAGTTCTAGTGCCCTTTTTAAGAAAAAATAGAGATCACGACATCAAATTCTAGTTCTAATTAGTTAAATGATGAAACACAACATAACAATTTGGGTACAATCCTTCAATTTGACATTCCAGAATATTAGATTAAATTTTATCTGAGTCATTTGATGTACGTTCAGACGACAATCAGGCATTGACATAAGGAGAATGCAATATTAAAGTGAACCAAGCTAAAAAACAAAATAATTCATGAAAAAGGCAGCATTGTCACAGATAATTTAACAATACACGAAGAATTAGTGCGTAAAATTTGAATTATCGAAAAAAGATCCGAAAATATTGAATATTAGTTAAATGTATAGTTTAATAGAATGTGTTGGGGTGATGTATAATACAAGTATATACACTTGCCAAGATGCCAAGCTCAAGATCGAAACCCCAAGATTTGACATGAGTCTCTAGTGGTAGCAGCCCTGAATGTAAGGCAATATATCAGTACCTGAAAATATCATTTTGACTTTAACCAAAAACATTTTGACTTTGAGTTTACAAAATTCATGAAGTACGAACATAACATTGCAAAGCTCGTGCACCTGATTTGAAAAATTCTATTTCTACATAAGCAATGTCGCCATCAAAATTTTAACAGCCCCAAAGCAGCTATTGAGAGTATGTCACCTACAAGCAACCCCAACAACTGCCAATAACAGAAGGCAATTTATCGATAGCCGATGTGTCTGGGAAATGCCATTCCGCTAGATATATGATCACAAGCATATGACCAATTCAATCCGGCTAAACTGAGAAAAATGCATTCCTCTGGAAAGAAACTAGATAGCTTAAGAACTGCTGAAATAAATGAGCCAATGATTTGTGAATCAGCTAATTTTGGCTAAAAATAGAGCTAATTCATGAATTTGCTGACAACTGTTAGATTCCAGTGTTCTTGGGATGCTGGCATATAAAAATATTTAAAAAAGGTTTGGTTCACTTTAATGTAGAAAAATTCATAGATTAGAAATAAAATAGAATAAAAGCTACAATGGACGGCAAGAAATAACACAGAAATAAAGCTACAATAGACATGCTTTAACAAAAATGTTCAGCTGTTAAAACAATATTATTGAGCATTAAGAGGAATTTTTTTCTGATTTTTTAGAGGGAAAACGCCAAGATTTTAATATCTGCTGATGACTGTTGATGATATCTGTTGATGGTCGCATTAAAGAGCATTAATTTAGCTTAGCTTAGGACTTAACCTTATTACGAATAGAGTAGCCCGATATATTCATTTAAGAGCAGAAAAAATCTGCAAAAAATAAAACTTAATCCCTCCTCCTCTCATGGATCAGCCTCTGCCCAAGTATACGTCGGATATCCTCCATATCAGGAAAACTTAAGCAAAGATCCATAGACTATACTTCGTTTCTTTTTAACTCTTCTTAAATCCTTTTTAAATTGCTCTTTTTACTTATTTTTTTTTTAGAATAAAGAAAAGATTTGGTCAACACAAAACTTGGAAAACTACAAAAATTTGTAAATGCCACTTTCTTACGGCAAAATCTTTTGGGATACTTAAAAAGAGCACTAGAACTTCTAATTTTCGTTCGAACGAGCACCATCTACATTTTCTAGAACAATTATCTTGATACAACCACCCGTAGGGAAAGCGAAAAAAAAACGTATCGTAACTTCACCAATACGAAGAAAGTAGAGTGGCACTCCCCAGGAGATATATTAGTCAAAAGATTTAATATTAAACACCTAACGTCGCATTATTCAGCCTCACACTATTATTAGTTTTTTTTTGAATCAAAAGGACCAAAAAAGCATTGGAAATGCTTTGCATATTCCTTTGAAGTGTTTTTTTTTATTAGAAAAACTTTTTAAAAGTGGATTTAACGCTTTTTTGTTATTTTATGATGTCATGTTAAGAATATAGAAAATTTATCCATGTTATTTAGAGTAAACAACCGCTAGCCAGATAGCGTTTTTATTGCGTTTGTTAAAAAGCTTGACTGGAAATTGGTAGCCTATCAGATAACTATTATTATATGATATTTCAAAGCAGGTCACGTTACTTCAAATTAATCATTAATGTACATACAGGCAGTGGATAAACCAATTTGAATTCGTCTTTTAAGGTTTCTCATTTTTACTTAGACAATTTCTCAAAGAATAATACTTTCCACGGAAAAGAGGTTCAGAGAAGTTTTACAAAAAACAAAATCAAACCAAAAGTTACTTTTCTGATTCATTGGTAGTGTTGATTTTTAAATTTAAAATTTAAATTACTTTGGATTAAAATTTAAATTATTAAAAAAATTAATTACTAAATTGCATTTCTGCGGACTTACAATACGTGGTCAGCCTTTTTAGTAAAAAAAAGGAAAAAAAAGAGAGGCAATTGGCAATTACGTCCAGTTCGTGGATGGGGCCTCCCCCTAATTTTATTAAATCATCTAATTTCCCTATAAGTTTAAATCAAACTTAGTGGCGAATAGCATTTTCAGTTACAAAAAAAATTACCGATTTTAGTAGAATTTCAATTATTCAGAGATCACCACCCCTTCCCCTTTTTATCATATCACTGCAGCTCAGTTAAGATGTTCTAGACCCATCACTGAATATAATCACGTTTATCTAGTCGAATAGAGTACAAATGTAAACAGAATTTCGTTATTATTACACACAAAAAAAATAAATAAAAAGTTTCCAAAATAGCGCAGTATGCTTTAAAGAAATGATATTAGCGCAAGCACAGCCACAAAAAGTATGTCAAAAGTGAGTTTTTCCAAGCTATTGAAAGTCTAACTTAAAAAACGTTTTATTGCAAGAAACATGGCATACAAACAGTTACTCGAAAAGTAACTATTTTTTTACTTGAATTTTTTTACAAGTAAATATTTTTACTTGAAAATAACACCGTAGAAACAAGGTAAAATATCATTTCAGAAACCTCTTAGATTATCGAAAATTTTCGCCAGAAAATTTAAGTCTACTCTGAAAATATTGTTGTAACAATAAAACTGAAAGGCGTACCTGACATTACTTTATTTATGTAAAAAGTATAAATAAGGTTTAGCAAGTTATCCTGAGATTTTTTTCAATTCTTTTATTTCTTTGTTTTAAATATTTCAATTCTTTGTTTTAAGAAGGACATAAAATAAAGAACATATTTTTATATTTATTTAAACAAAACTTATCCTAGTACACAAAAGAGATTCTAAAGCTAAAAAAAGAGACCTCATAACATCCACCGAATTTCACTGGTATGCAAAGTCATACACAAAACTAAGACACTAGAGATAAGACATCAAACACAGCTTCTTACGTAAAAGTTTTACATCTACGTACACTCTATGGCCTAAATTGGCAGCTGAACTGTTCATTTTGTCACTGGTATTTAAACTTTCTCTGGTTTCGTTGGGGTTACAACGACTAGAATTTTCTGCAGGAAGATCATGGTTTCGACTGAAAAAGAAATTAAATAAATAAATTTTGCGGCAAGTCCTTAATCTACACTTGCATAATATCTCGCATCCAGGGTTCACACGGCAGCGACTTTACGCGCGAATCTGCGATGTTTATCTTTTTTGAAGATTGTTGTATTAAATTTCGTGAGTAGTTTCAACAATATTTAAAAAAGATTAAATTAATTAAAACTAATTTATTTAACTTTAAGAACTAATAGCAGACTCATGCTACAGAAAAAATTTTATAAAAATCGTAAATAACGGTAATTACCGTAAATAATAATTGTTTTAATTGTTAAAAAATTTATACGAAATATTAGAAAATACCAGTAATTAACTAGAAAACTTAAAAAACAAAGGAAGAATATATATAAATCATGAACACTTAGAAGAAAGCACCTAAAAAGATAGACTGGAACGTAAGCCTGGAGTAGGCTAGCCTACTATCTCGGCTAAGCCCAGTATTTTCAAAGAGTTCAACTAAGAAAACTAATAGCATTAGTAAAAAAAAAAAAAAAAAAAAAAAACAGAACAAAACAAAACAAAATAACAACTAATAACTTTGTCAGAAAACACCACAAGAAATATGAGGCGTGGAGACGAAAATATAATATCGCGGAAAATTGCGATTTTCTACTTTAAGTCAAATTTAACGATAACTGAAAAAAAAAAAAAAAAAAAAAAAAAAAACAGACCCCTGGACAGACCCCAAAAAATTATTCAAAATAGCATACCCTTACACGAACTACATTTATGTAAAATTTTTATGTCATTTGCAACAAAATTCTAGATAAAGAACCAAGAAGTCACCATAAGGATGTTGGTGAAAAATTCTTGCAACAATAAACTCTCTTTGCATAACACACAAAGCTGAAAAACGTTCAATCCACATATTTTCTTTTCGTTAAATTGGGATATCGTATCTGGTTATTTCTCAACTTAACCAGGACTCGACAACCTTAACCCAAGACAGAGTTGGAGGGAAAGAGTATAGCTAATCAAATGACACTATGTGTGTACATCCAGGCTATCAAAACCTGCATAACATCTGCAACGGAGTTAAAGCTTCAATTCTCCCTAATTTCTTCAGTGAATTACAATGAATTACAAGAATAATTCAATTTTACCATAATTTATCCTTAAACGTAGAAAAATTCAACATCCTAACAACAAGACGATCTCTTTAGGAATCGAAGTATTTTGATTTAGTTTACTTCTTGTGTAAATGTTCGTTTCGACACTGTGAAAGAAAAGACGGCTAGAGAGTAAGAATAAGAGTGCAAAATATGAGTTATGGTAAGTAAGAACCCTTCCATCGACGGCACATTGTGCCTATTTGTAGGGTTTCTTTTATCTAATTACTACTAATACTGCTAACAAATCACTACAGAATCAAGCCACCTGAGGCCAACTCAGCTGCGCACAGTCCTCCTACAACCCCATACATTAAGAACTTATATTTTTTAGCTCCTCCCATGTTGTTCCAATTAACATTAAATCCTTCCTAATAACATCTTCCTACTCCTTTAGAGAACGTTCTGCTTGTAGCAGTGGCGGTTCTGGCCTCTTTTTACACCCGGGGCAAAATCTTGATTGCCCCCCCCCCCACCTGTCTCCCACAAAATCTTCAGGCGAAATTAAAAAAAATTGTTTATTAACAAAATTATGTTTAATTTGTTAATTAGTTAATAGTTCAACTATTTATTAATTTATTATTTGAATAATTTAATGATTTAAAAGTTATTAATTAATCTAATTACTATTATTCTATGTTTTTTAATTTATTTTTATTTTATCAATAATTATTTATCAATTTATGAACGAAATACCTCAATATTTTAAGTATTATTAATTATTATTATTCTTTTATTTTTTAACTTAATTTTACAAATAAAATAATAATTTATTAATTATTTTCATTTATTAACTGCAGTCTCTACTTTTCTTTTAATAAAAATAAATTTTCAAAAATTACACAATGATTCTAACCGCTAGACTACTTATTTGAAATTTTGCGTCCTTAAAATTTCTACGCCCGGGGCTAGTGCCCCCTCTGCCCCCCCACTAAAGCCACTTCTGGCTTTTCTGGCTTCTGGATTTTCCGAAATGGATGGCTAAAAAGCACAATGTTTAGCTAGAGTTTAATTTACTCTTGTCTTTAACTATCTCTTTTTCAAATTACTCTGTCTGTGCTATTTGTAATCTGGCAAGTTTTCAATAAATTCATTTGCAGCACATTATTTGTTAGCTCACTATCTAAATCTTTAAAATAATGCAGATATAGAGAGTCTGGAACCCTATAACTTTTTGTAAGCGTAGGTTTACACCACAATGACAGAAAGAATACTTCATACACAACGCTGTATTAAACAAATAAAAGAATCAGATAGGAGCGTTGGGGTCTGACTATCTGGGCTTTATTTGTCAAGGCCTGAATTCTAAGCAATGGACATGGGCTAGATTGGGACCCCATGTGAAAATGAAAAAAAATATTGTTGGTATGGGTGTAACCCGAATGCTAAGCAAAGAGAAGGAACATAAAAGACAATCGTACCTTTCCGTCATCAGCACGAACAACAACCAATAGCTTTTGTAGCAGAACAGTTACGGCATCTGAGGAAAATCATAAAAACGTGCAAATTAGGTAATAAGAGGGAAATCAAAATTGACAAAAGCACAGTTACAAAAGCAAAATATTTTTTAAAAATTTTCTCTTCGTCATCTTCTTTGAATTTTAGCATGCCGGGAATATATTCATTGTTTATTAAAAAAGGTCTTCGTAACGCTCGGAGCTCATTTCTGAGGTCCTTATTTTCTATTACTTTTTCTGCAACGACACAGTTGTCTTGGCAAGGTCTAACACATCCAGTACGACCGATAATTTCTCATCGACAGCAAAGTCGATTCTTATTGAATCCAACATGAAATAATTAGTTTCTTTTATTTACATAATTAAATTATTTTATTTGCGCAATTAAATTATTTGTAGACAAGTTCAGATTTCCATATAATCAGTAGTAGGCTAGCAATCAAACGCCATAACAGACGTATTAAAAGCCATAAAATGATACTTTAAAGGGTTTTATTTTACAGATTTTTTTTATTTTTAGCTTTTTACTTTTGAAATTAATCTTTTTATGATAAGAATAAAAATTTATTTAAGCATAATTTCCAAAGTATTTGAAATATTTAAAGAATGTTTTTTTTTATTCCTTCGTTACAAAAAAGCAAAAATTTATCCATCTCAGCAAGAGTAAAAAATTGGGCATTCTGGGTTGAAAAAGAAGTTTTATGAAGCATTTCCACCCAACGATTCACAAAAACATAAGCGTTAAGATGTTTGTAAAAATTATGGCTGGTTGAAAACCCTATTCTGAAACCTTTAAATTAAGCACTGTCATTAGAGCTGTGATCGCTTATTTTTAAGCTGAGCGTTCAAGATTATTTACACATATTCCCATGTTTACTTTATTATCCCCCAAACATTCGTTCACTATTATCATTGTTCGACCGGCAACAACATTGAGTTTTTCCTCAACTCTATCCACATCCAAAATAACAAAAAGGTTACAATTAAATTTTTTTTTTTAGAAAATAAAATAATAATTACTTCAGCAATTACTAAAATAACTAAACTGAAGTAAACATCGCAAATATACATGGGAAAGTCCTCGGTTTTCCCATTGATATTATATTGGGTTTGGGCCGTTTTTCCTTGACCTTGGATAATTATCTATGGGTAAACCCAAAATTTCAAAATTTTGGGCAATAAACCACTTTCAAAATGGTGTGTACCAGAAGGCATAGAGTTGGCAGCCCTAAGGGTAAAACCTCCAGAGCACATTAGTCCCAGTGTCGGTAAAGTAAGTAGTTTTGTTAGGTCTTGACAATAATCTTTTAATCCAATCAATGCAAGCTAGCGGACACTCAGCCAATGAATGTAAAAGAAAAACCGTGCACATCGGGAACAAATTAAAATTAAAATGACCAAAGTCACGAAAGGCCTTTTGCAAACGTTTGTTTTCCGTTTCTAAGCTGGTGAAAGACTGTCCACAGTATTATAATAGAAGCCTCGTTTTCATTTAAAATTTCATGAATAAACCGGAAAATAGATCATGAAATTGCGAAAAAACTGTTTTTTTTTCAACACAGCAAGAAAAACAGGGGTTCCCATTGACTGATTCATTCGGCGTTTTGCCCGTAAAGCACCAACTGGAAACAGCTTAAGATACACTTTTTGCCTCTTTGGTAATGAACTGTGTTATGGGACGCCATCTAGCTACAGCAGAGGCAAAATGGAAAACAGATGACAGTGTGTGGCACATCTAAACGTGGGTCACAAAGCAGAACATATCAAAGAAAAGAATAAAACGATAGAAAACGCGAATTAGAGAACATTAAATCAACTGGTTTGAGTCGAATATTATTTAATATATTCAATTCATCGACATTTTATTTATATGATATAATACTTAGAATAAGGCTAAATATCGCCAGTATTTTCCCAAGAAAAGTTTAGTTTCGATGCCACTTGGTGTGTTTTTGTCATCACCAAGCTGCCAATATTCGTTCTATGTGAAAACTTAAGGAAGAAATTTTCCAGTTTTATAAATTTATAAGATGCTGTTTAAATATACATTACAAAAAAGAGGGTTTCCAATTGTCTGATTCGTTTGGCGTTTTGTCTGCAAACATCAAATAGAAACACTAATTAAGACCTGGCTTTTTGCATGTTTGATCATCAACGGTGCAAAGTGGTGCCACCTAGTCAATATAGAAGCTGTCTCCTCAGCAAAGCAAAATTACGAAATGGAAAAGAGATGACAGCGTGCAGCACCTCTAAATGTTTGTAACAAAGCAGAACATACCATGAACACTTCAAAGAAAAGAATAAAGCGATAGAAAACACTGTTGATAAATGAATATTATTTACACCAAATGTTCACTAACAAATAGTAAAACACAATAGCACATTCATTTGAAATTGATTTTGAAATTTTATTTATATGCTGCAATACTTAGATGAAGGGTAATGATCGCCAGCATTTTCCCAGTAGTCCAGTGGAACTAGGAAAAGACCAAACCTCAGCATTTGAACAACAGAAACGCTTTTGGGGTTAAAATGTTTAGAAAAAATTGCTTAATAGCAAATCGGCCGTACATAAATACCCCTTTTTTCAGGGAAAAGAGGGGAGAAAGGGGGATATATCAAATCTGAAGCATTTTCTGGATTGAAAAATTATTAGCTCTTAATTCAAGCCCGGCGAGAACGAAAATGACATCAGAATTGGAAAATTCCCCCACCAAAGCAATGTCAGAGGGGGATGAAAAATCAAAATCTTAATTTGTACAGTATTTGGAGGATTGAAAGTTCGTTTCCTATTTATTCAAGTCTGGGGAGAAAATAACATCTGAATGGAAAAATTCCATCAATTGGTACACCATTTCATCCTCGACAAGGTCAGAAGGGGTAAAAATACTATTTGTGGTATATAATAATATAATACATAATTGAAAAAAAATATATAATTGAAAGGTCTTTCCTATGAATTCAAGTCCTGGGAGACCGAAAAAGGCATCAAAAATGGAAAATTCCATCACTTAGTAACCTATATCCCAATGTATTTTCAACTAGGTATTATATTATTATAACATCACAAGTAGTATTTTTCTCTTTTTGACCTCAAATTTTTTTTCTTACTCTCCGTTTGTAAGGATGGGAAAACCCCTTGGGAGTTTTAGCTTCGAGAAAAAAAGTGGTAAAGGGTGGAGACCTCTGGACAGATGAAAAAAATAATTGCAAGCCCTACAAATTTTAGATTTTGCCCCCTCCCCCACAAAAAAAAAATCACGATTGAAAAGAAAAGATGAAGAGGGACGCGGGGAAGTTCCCTAAAAGTGTAAGCGATACAAGTGTAAGTCTAAGGAAAAAACAGAGCATCATTATACACTTTCACAAAAATATTTAAGACGCACAAGAAACGGAGAAGAAACTCAACTCACCAATAGTCTTCGCAATGGCGCGTGGTTTATTTTTCCATGCAATAAATAGAAAGTAGACAGGTACACCAGTAAAAATAATAAGGACACCAACACCTATAAGAGTTAAAGTAAATACTTTTTCGAATTTGAAATTTCGAACTTGGTAAATACATCTGCAGAAATTTCGAACTTGGTCGGTAAACGCAGCAGTTTTACCGACTCCAGCGGTGATTTTACAGATGGTGCCACAATCTTCCATTTGGTCAAATAAACAGCATTAAAAAAGTGCCATGATAATTGCCAAAATCTGAATCTCGGTTGGTAAATGCAGCAGTTTTACCGACTCGTGCAAGGATTTTACGTAATGTATTCGAAACGGACATTATACTAATTATTGACAAAAAACAATCAGTAAAAATGACCAGGCTTTCAACTTTTCATTCAATAAAACCTGACAATATTGATTTTGAACTATTCAATTAGCATCAAGAAATATAAATTATAAGCAAGGCCGTATCCAGGGGTAAGGGTTTCTCCGGGCTTGAATCCCTCCCTAAAAATTTTCCGAAAATGAGAAAAGAGAGAGAACAAAATAGACAGAGAGAGGGGGGGGTAATTTTTTTTTAAATGCTGAACTTCTTTAAACACAGGAAGATGATACTAATCAAAACTATTCAGAGCAGGAATTTATTTTAGGGATAGGTCACTGTCCCCTTTGGGGATAGTGATCTTTAGTATTCAAACCAGTAAGGAGTAATTTATTTTAGGGATTGGTCCCACATTTGAAACTATACAAAAACAGATAAATTACACACAACAAATCGTAAAATGCCACCCTTAGCATGTACCTTTGTTTACTGTACCTATGTTTGGTGAAAATAATGACAAAATAAAATTCTAAGAAACAAAATATTCTTTAAAGACCATAAATAAAGTCTTTGTGAAAAAGCAATAGTACTTTGAAAGCTAAATCATAGCTGTGCTTAACACAGATCTTTGTTATGTAGCTCTCACAGCTTTTTAACTTTTTCGCATGCTGGCCAATGGTCTGCATTGCGCAGGTACTGATCTCCTGATTCGATGCCTTCAGCCGGGAGTACAATACGTGGTTGGGGGCAAATCACCCGACGCTTCCCCTGTTTTCCCCCATATTTCTTCAGGTACCCATCTAGAGCTGGGTCAACTCTGGCTGAGCTTACAGAGTCACACCATTGACCCCCGCTCCAAACCAAATATCGAGCGACACCAGGACTCGAACCCCTGACCTCAGGATTTCAAGTCCGGAGCACTAACCACTCACAACGAAAAGAAAAAAATGCTTTTCAGGTCACTTTTATATCACATTACCATCATATCAACAAAATCAACTATCCATAAATAGAGACTGTTAGATTATTCTTATTTTTTCTATTGTTCAAATGACCTCCTTAGAATATGAACTTCCCGCTGACGGTTTCCACTAGGGAATAATATACTCCCACTATTTCGTAGAGACAACTAAGCCGGGAAAATCTTTTTTCCTCAATCAAAAGCCAATCACCCTTTATGAACAACCAAACTCTGACTGAATAAAGTGCGGAAATTCAAATAAACTAAACTAACATTCATCTTTCAATCTTTCAAAAACTATACCTAAAAATTTTAGAAGCCTTAAATAAAAATACAAAATCAGGTATTCTGGGATGAAAAATAAGTTTTATGAAGCATTTCCGCCCAAAGATTTACACAAAAATAAGCGTTAAGATGTTTGTAAAAAATTATGGCTGGTTGAAAACCCTATTCTGAAACCTTTAAATAAAGCACTGTCATTAGAGCTGTGATCGCTTATTTCTAAGCTGAGCGTTCAAGATTATTTACACGTATTCCCATGTTTACTTTATCATCCCCCCAACATTCCTTATATATTTAAAGTTAATATCTTCAGCCGTTTCTGCAATTTTGTAGATACGCCCTTTTCATAAAGAAAGAAAAACGAGCAAAAATGGGGTTTTTAGATCACTTTGTTGGATTCCCCTTCTATTAATAATCGAAATTTAAAAATTTTTAGTAAAAATGAACACTTGGTCTTACACGCACTACAAAAAGATCATTCCAGGATTATTACGAAAGCCGATAAAGGCAATACTGTTGTTGTATTAGATTCAGATGATTACGACAAAAAAAATCAGAGAAATTTTAAATGATTCTAACACATATGAACAATTAGCTACCGATCCCAAAAAAAATTTGTACAGGAAGTCCGGAAAGAGTTGTCTTATCTAAAAGGAAAAGGTGAAATTACAGATCAGTTGTACAAAAGGTTTTACCCACGCGGTTGTACGTCCCCTCGCTTTTATGGTCTTCCTAAAGTTCATAAGCCCGGTAATCCACTTCGACCCATTGTTTCTTCTTTTAATTCTCCTACAGCAAAAATAGGAAAATTCTTATCAGTGATATTTCGCCCACTAATTCAGGCTCAAAAATCCTATATTAAAAATTCCGCTGATTTTGTTTCCAAGGTAAAGCAAGTTTCGGTTAAACCAAATACAAGAATTGGCAGTTTTGATGCAGATTCAATGTATACCAATTGTAATCCTCAAAAGGCTGAACTGTTTTTAGAGCAAAAACTTAATTCTAACCCATCTATATCAGAAAATTCTACTGTTTCGAATCAGACACTTCTTTCGCTTACAGCCCTTTGTAATAGAACTTCTTTTTACTTTCATTATAGAGGCATTTTTTTATAGACAGAAATATGGGCTCTCCATGGGTGCCCCCCTTTCTCCAATACAGGCTGATATTTTCATGGAAGACCTTGAAGAAAGGGCTATTTTGCAAGGTTCTTGTAAGCCTGAATTTTGGGTTCGTTTTAAAGATGACATTTTTTATTTATGGGAGCATGGTGACGAGTTTCTGGGTTCTTTTCTTCACTTGCTCAACTCCTTGGATCCAAAACTGAAATTTACTCAGGAATCAGAGATAGAGAGGCGTCTTCCTTTCTTAGATGTTTTGGTGCACCGAAATGATTCATTTTTCGAGTTTAGTGTATATAGAAAACCCACACATAATGACCGTTACTTAAGTTATTCTTCCAATCATTCTCCTGCTGTGAAAAGAGGAGTTGTCACTTCTCTAGTTGATAGAGCTTTGAAAGTCTGTTCAACACGTTTCTTGGATTTAGAACTCAACCACCTTAGAGATATTTTATTTGGGAATGGTTATCCAATTAGTTTAATAAATTCTGTAATTGCAAAACGCATTAAAAGATTATCAGATAGTTCCACAGAAAACACAAATCAAAGGGAAAATTCAGTTTATCTTGGTCTCCCATACGTTAAAGGGATTTCAGACCACATTTCAAAAAATCTAAGGAAAAATAACATTTACACTTATTATAGACCCAGAAAAACTATCAAGTCCCAAATTTATCAAGGAAAAGACCCTATCCCGATAGGTGAAAACTCCGGTGTCTACAGAATTCCTTGTTCGTGTGGTCTTTGGTATATTGGAAGAACTAATCAGCGACTAACAGATAGATTAACTCAGCATTCTAGCTCAATTAATAATACACTTAAAAAGCGGAAAAAACCCGAAAATTTTGACTCTGCCCTTGCAGAGCACATTTTTGAAAAACCAGACCATACTATTTTGTTTAATCAAGCTAGTCTTATTTCGAATGATAAGGGTATTGTCCAGCACTACAGAGATGCTGTTGAAATTTATAAATACCAACATTTAGGTCTAGCTTTAAACAGAGATTCCGGTGATTTAAGAATAAATGAGTCATATTTCGGTTTTCTCAAAAGAGAAGCAGATACTTTAGTGATCCCTGAAATAAACCTTGAACCACTTTCTCAGTCATCTAATCAAACACGTGAACAACCCCTTAGGTCTCAAAGGGTGTCTGCAAGAAATGCCTTAATTAAAATCCGAAATCAAATGACATAGTTTTCCAACATATTTAATTGCTGGTTCGTTTTGTTTTTCGAGTGAATGAATTGATTCCTTTCTTTTGTTCAGTTGTTCGCTAGTATCCGTCGATGGCAGTTCATATTTTTTGGATTTTGTGCAAATCGCGGATATTGGCGAATAACTCGCTTTTATGGTTGTTAGGTATTTGGTTTTAATTCTTTTAATTTTTGGCTTTTATTGATACATCGTTTCGTTTCACGCTGAAGAAGAGAGGCGTTTGTCCTCTCAAAATATTAGCTTCGTTTTTTAAGTATCTTAATTTGGCCTATAAAAAACCCAATTTTGGTCGTTTTTCTTTCTTTATGTGATGTCAGGCCAATGTGGTTTAAGAAATTATATACGCCCTTTTGACAACCTGGAGGCTCATGGTGACTAACGTCCAAGGGAATCCATTTCTCTTTTACGTTCTTCCCTGGGAATAATACACTCTCACTATTTCGCAGATGGAACAGATCCGGGAAAATATCCTGATCTTCCTATAATCGATATCCGATTGCCTGAATGTCAACAACAGCTAAGACGAAGTAAACTGAATATGGATATTTCCTTAGGAGATAAAAGAGAGCAAAATGAAAGGATTTTTATTTGACTTGGGCAACAATCTGTTAAGTTAGATCGGTACGAAGAATCTATCGTAATTTTCCAATTCCTCTCATAGGCGTTTTTGACCACAAATCAGACCCGAGATTGAGCTAGTTTTGTTATTCTTTAAGTGAACCCGAAAGTGGACACCCAGAATAAATCTGGCTCAGGATCATTCATCAGGATGCATGTGTACTTTAATCTAGACACGTCGCAAACTTTTCCAAAATGAGGTAATATTAAATATCCTGGGATAGATTTCACCCCTCCACACATGTATTTACGAAAACATGTCTTTAGGCCTAAAAGCGTCGATAAGCCGTAGACTGACAAAAAGGGTAAAATTAAACAGAAAATCTTCTTTGGTTTGAGATAGTTCAGCAAAGTTTTCATTAACAACTGATTTGTCTCATAAAGGATGAAAAAGGTAAACCTGGATTGTGATATTTCACTGACATTCCAAATCGGGAATTCAGACTGCCAAAAAACAAAGTTCTTTGAACCTGTTGTAGGAAGGATATAATTTCAAGATATTTTCTCCTTTCTTCAAACTCCTGACGCAAATGGACGAGATAATAGTAACTCAGGAGATTTGAGCTCTGTAGTATTCTAACAAAGACTCATGGGGAAACTACGTTTTTAACAACTTGTGACGTAAGTTAGGTTTCCATGAACTGATGTGGAATTTTGGTTACATTCTTGGAACCCTGGATTCTAGGAACGAATCTCGACCTGAAATATATTAACTTACTTCGACTGCTTTGGATTTGCTTGGACTGCAAGTTCAAGTAAGAAACGAAAAGCCAAAAAGTGCAAAGGAAAAACACAAACAGAGGGAAAGATATGGAGAGAGAGAGGAAGAAAGAAAGAAATAGAGAAAGGGAGAGAGAGTGAGAGAGAGACAGAGGGAAAGAGAGAGAGAGAGAGAGAGAGAGAGAGAGAGAGAGAGAGGAAGAAAGAAATAGAGAAAGGGAGAGAGTGAGAGAGAGACAGAGAGGGAAAGAGAGAGGGAAAGAGAGAGAGAGAGAGAGAGATAGAGAGAGAGAGAGAGAGAGAGAGAGAGAGAGAGAGAGAGAGAGAGAGAGAGAGAGAGAGAGAGAGAGAGAGAGAGAGAGAGAGAGAGAGAGAGAGAGAGAGAGAGAGAGAGAGAGAGAGAGAGAGAGAGAGAGAGAGAGAGAGAAGAGAGAGAGAGAGAGAGAGAGAGAGAGAGAGAGAGAGAGAGAGAGAGAGAGAGAGAGAGAGAGAGAGAGAGAGAGAGAGAGAGAGAGAGAGAGAGAGAGAGAGAGAGAGAGAGAGAGGGGAGAAAGAAAGAAATAGAGAAAGGGAGAGAGTGAGAGAGAGACGGAGAGGGAAAGAGAGAGGGAAAGAGAGGGAGAGAAAGAGAAAGGGAAGGGGAGAAAGAGAGAAATAGAGAAAGAGAGAGAGAGAGAGAGAGAGAGTGAGAGAGAGAAAGAGAGAGAGAGAAGTGAGTCTGCATAACATTAAATTCTTAATATATATATATATATTTTTAGAAATGGCTATTTTTTAAGAATGGATGGGGGCATGTCACTTTTATTGAGGTTTTGGCAACATGAGGTCAGGCTATTTTTCTGTAATTGCAGACATTTTGCCACATTTGTAGTGAAAATTCTAAAATAAGGCTAAAATACACCAAAGTTGTACACCAAACCCCAGTAAGAGCGCTCATTTGCGCAAAGATTTCGTTATAAATACAAAAAAGAACGAATGGCTAAATACAAGTTATTCATGAGCCAATCGGCTTTGGTGATACAATTTAAATTGGCGCATGGTAATTAAGACAGTTCGTAAATTATGTAATTGACTTATATATAATCAAATTACGCAAGTACGTTACATTACACAAATACGTAAGCTTGAAAACCGACTAATATGCAGCAAGACTCCGGGTTTAAAAAATATGTTTTTGGAGCCCAGAACTAAATCGTAAACGTGGCACAGACCACGCCAGTATTGCTCTCTACAGGAAAAGGTGATGTTGAACATAATATGGTAAAGTCCAAATATAAAAGAGTTGCACATCTGCTTACCTGTTTCAACAGGGCTTGCAATCATAGGAACTATAGTGATGAATAGTGTTCCAAGAATATAAATAATTGGAAAAATGAGCGAAACTCTTATAGGACGGTCCAAAGATGGCTGCTTCCATCGAAGATATGGAACACAAAATACTGCCAATCCGATACTTAGCTAAAAAAAGGAATAGACAGATAAGGAAAAGAAAAGAAATTTAAATCCTCCAGAGCCATTGATGGCACAAAGGGAGTTTACGATTTTCGACATTTCAGTTGCCTTTTTTTTTTTTTTTTTTTTTTTTTTAACAGATACTGGTAGGAAGCCTTGCGACAACTGGAATTGAAACCTGGGTATCTTATTGTAAATTAGAGACTAAACCACTGCACTACCACAGGATCAAACTGCCACTAATGACAATTAATTATTTCCGCACCAAGACAATGGATAACCAAAATTAAAGGCAATTTGTATTACCAAAAGTGGAGATTGCTCTAAAACGTTAAACCATTTGGAGAAATAAGCAATTTAGGGGCTAAATTAATTTTATTTGACATTTTCGGTTGAAGGTAACAGCAATTTATAGTCATTAATGATAATTAATTACTGTTATTCCCATTCCAAAAAGGATAACATAACCCATAGACAACTTGTTTTATTAAAAGTGCAAAAAGGACTATAATGTTAACCCGTTTTATATATTCCAAGAATTTTAGATGCTAAGTTTGTTGTTATCTGACATTTTCGACTAAAGGTAGTAACAAATAATTATGATCATTCAGAATAATTGATTATTTGGTATCATTCCCGTTCTAAGACAATGACTAACGTAAAATAATGGGTGATTTGTACTATTAAACGCGCACAACGTATAAGATGTAGCCCCTTTTACGTATTATGAGTGTTTTAGGGGCTAAATTTGCTGTTATCTGCGATTTTAGCCCTGAGGTAATAAAAATAGCTAATTATCATTCAGAATAATTGATTATTTGGCATGATTCCCGTAATAAGAAAAGGGTATGGGTATTACTAAAAGTGCAGAAAGAACTAAAATGTTAACCCGTTTTATATATTACAAGTGCTTTAGGGCATTTCCCGTTCTAAGACAATGGATAACATAAAATATGGGTGAGTTGTATAATTAAAAATGCAAAAAGAACTACAATGTTAGTTCGTTTTATATAAAAGCATTTTAGGGCTAAATTTTTCGTTATCTGTCATTCTAGGCCTAAGATAATAAAAATAATGATCACTCACAAGAATTAATTATTTGGCATTCTTCTTGTTCCAAGACAATGGATGACAAAAAATATGGGCTATTTGTATTATTAAAATTGCACATCGTACAAAATGTTAGCCGCTTTCATATGTTATAAGCATTTCATGGGCTAAATTCGTTGCTATATGCCATTTAAGACTGAAGTTAATAACAAGTAATTAATGATCATTCGGGATAATTAATGATTTGGTATAATATCCGTCCCCACATAAAGGATAGCATAAAATATGGGCGACTTGTATTATTAAAAGTACAAAACGCACAAAATGTTAGCCCTTTTTACATATTATAAGCGTTTTATGGGCTGAACTTGTTGGTATCTGCTATTTTAGACTGAATGTAATGATAATCCAGAATAATTAATTATTAATTAATTATTAATATGGTTTCTGTTTTAAGACAATGGATAACATAAAATAGAGATAAAAGTTCAGAACGGACTACATTGTTAAGATTGGATTCTGAAATACCCCCCCCCCCAAATGCAAATTTATAATTTACGAATAAAAGATATAAAGCCGAGCGGAGCAACCATGGAAAGACACGGACAATAAGAAAACTAAGCCAGAAAACGGGACATTAGACCAGTAAAATTCATAGAAGATAAATTCATCGCTAGTATTTCGCCTGCATTTACAACAAGTCGTCTAAAAAGAGGCAGAGTTAAAGGAAACATGAGCTTAAAAACGAAAAAGAGAAAAAAAAATAATTTTATAAAAGTAGAAAAAGCAAAAAAAAAAAACGAAAATACAAGCGAGTTATTCATTCTAATTTTGGAAATCAAATCCTAAATCGGGCAAAAGTAACTCAATTTTAAATCTGATTTATTCATTTTGAATTTTTTCTTCGGCAAAGTTTACTTTTACTCATATTTTATTTTTAGTCTAGAGAAATTTCAATATTTTTAGTTTGCAGAAGAAAGTAACTTTTTTTGCTTTTTACTGCATTTGGAGATATAACCGCTAAAACGGTTTTTTATGACGGGGTATTTAGTTGAATACACTATACAGACTAGATAAAATGAAAGTAGATTGCGTTGCAAAATGTTGCAAAGGATAATTATGATTGTAGGTGGAGGTTAAGGGGAAGTGGACAATAAATAAAACTCAATATTGACTGCACCTGGGGGCATAAACAGTGTAGGGGCCCAACCCTGTTCTAGCCAAAAAGGAGACTGCTTTATCATTTGGCGCGCACTCTCTTACACTATCAATATGCACTGGTTAGCAAACTAGAAAGAGGGCTGAAATGGCGTATAGGAGGCTTCACCGAGGTGTACAAACGCGACATATGGAAAATTTACGTGTTCACTCTCTGCTATGGATTTGGCACTATAAACTGGATGTATAGCAGAAAAGACTTCCTGAAGATAGAAAACTATAAATCAATGAATGATGTAAAAATTAAGGGCCCTCCACACCAAGAAGGCTTGAGCATGAACTCTGATGTACTGTTGAACGGCGACACATCTGGGTCAACAATTATTGACCAAATAGCATTACAGCCGGTACTCCTCAGGAAGAGTGCTATAAAGACCCAAAAGTAGCTAGCAATAGCTTTCAAAGTCATAGTCGGGGCGGGAGGCAACAATCCCCGTGGACATGTGAAGCGCCGACATGGCGAAAGAAAAAAACCTTGAGAAGAAATCTGAGGTGGTAGACAGAAGTTATATTGCTGGTCCCTCTCTTTCTAGGGATGACTGTTGCCTGCTCAAGCTGGTCTGAATCTGGCAGGCGGGACTTTCTATAAGAAATAGGAAAACAACGGTGGTGACCTTGAAACAAACAAGGAAGGCTCGTCTGTAAAGGGATAAAAAGAGATAGACAAGCCCTATATAAAAAAAACATGGCTGAGGGGACATTAATAGACCATCAAATTAGGCAAGAAGATGAAAGGAATGTCCCTTTGAAGATGACCAGGGCAAAAAAGAAGAAAAAGCCAATGTTGCCCGCCCAAAGATAAGCTTTTCTCAACTGTAGACTCATCCAAAACAGGCTGATGAGCCGTCACGGCAAAAGCTGGAAGAAAAAGGACGTCCACAGCATTATATATGGTTTGAACGATAAAATCTAGAGCGGAACTGACTTCTCTCCTCATAAATGAGGACAGAAGTCAGTGTATATCCTTTCTCCACAAGACTGGGGGGAGTTTCATCAAGACGTGAAGTAGGGACGATAAAACTGTCGCATGGGTTTTTACCCATGCGACTAATGATGCTAGGTTGGGATGCTGGGTTCTGGCATAAAGGATATACACTTCCATAGAAGGATTTTTCTGCAGAAGACCGGTTATACGAGCCATTGGAAAGTCTAGTAAACCTAATAGTTTTCTGTAACGGGTTCCTCACACGGGAGAAGATTAATATATTGAGGTATTATGTCAAGGGAGATGTCTCATGTACCCATATGGCCATTAGCGTTGATTTGGTGAAAGAAACTGTGAAGCGTAATTTCCAACTCCCAAATGAGATGAGGGAACATTTGCTTCTCAAACCGTTGTACAAGAAAGTGGCGGAGATATCTTGTGTAAATTAGGGTATGGCTTTGTTCTAAGGACAACCAAGTCGTACCTTCATCACAAAATATTACCAAGTTAGTTAAATGCTAGCATAACGTAGATTATTTCGGAGACCAAACTGCCTCTCCATGACGATAAATAAAAGTTCAAATAGGGATAATATCCTTTTAATCGACAGTGTTTCACAAACAGTGATAGAAATTCACCGAAATCATCTACGTCATATTTACGGGGATGATTTGACCAAAACTGTTTATAATTATATAAACACTCAGAAAAAACATGCAAATATTATCAACCAGCAGAATTTTCTTCAGTTTTACTACTGATGACGGTTACTGCATATGTGGCCGAAATATCTGGTATTTTTGTGAATTTCTATCACTGTTTGTGAAACATTGTCGATTGAAAGGATTTTATCCCTATTTAAACGTTTATTTATTTCAAGCATAATTGTCACAAAGGCTAGAATACAGGCAGATCAATTTAAATAATTGCCAGGCGGCCTCACGTAACCTTACAAGGGTACTGGCGAATATCCCAAAATTTATAGCAATGGCGCAGGAGCCTTAGACTGTAGCAGAAATAGGCAAGGGGAACATCTAAGGAGTCGTGTTCCATACACATAAAGAGGTAAGCACAAATAAATAAATAATTCAAAAATAGTTGAACAAAAACCAATGACTCGAAGGCTACTAAGGATTGTCATCTGAAAGAATGATTCCGGGGATTCAAATAGATGTCCGCAAGGATAGACACTCCTTAAGATCTTTCCGGCTCCACTTAGGGAGCGTCTCGAAGGCAAATGGCATGTATAAGAGAATTTAATTTTAATTTTATTTTTTAATTTAGAATTTGATTTTTATTGTCATCCTTTACATTCAATGAGAAAAATAAAAAAAACAAGTTGTATCTTTTCCAAACTTATTTTTCATTAAAGCTCAAGCTAGACTTTAGCGTAAAGATCAGGGGTTGAGGGGAGGGGCCAACCCTCCACGTATTTAGTACAATTTCTGTTCATGTTAAATTTCAATTTCGTTGTTTACTTTTAGATGAAAAATATCTTTTTAAGCTTAACTAGAAATCTTAACTAGATACAACGGATAGCTTAATCAAAATGTGATTGACCGAAAACTGGGTTTATACATATGTGCAAGTGACATGTTTAAGTTTAATTTTCTCACTTAAAAGTTTCAGATGGATTGAACACTTCTAGCATAAATTGGATATTTTACTCATTCGACCTTTTTTTCTATTGCCAAATATAACAGTCATGCATAAGAATTGAACAACATCTAAAAAAAACCGCCTATTGAGAATTCTAAATCACATACTGAGAATGCATAATGAAAAGTAGTTTCACTTGGGCATTATTCCATCCATCAGCAAGTACTAAGTCAAAAACTCCTACTTTTCTATTTCGAAAAGTAGTTAACAGATTTTATCTCAATCACACAAGAAAGAGAAAGGGCCGAGAAAGAGAGAGATAGAGAGCAAATATTTTCAAATATAAAGTGATAATAAAGTAAAATGACTGAGAGAGAGAGAGAGAGAGAAAGAGATAAAAAGTAGTTTAATACAAAGTGACGATGAAGAAACTATAGAAATACAGCGACTGAAAAATAACTTATTGAATTAACAGGTAGTATGCTTTGTGGTTTGCAACGATTGTTATTGACCTGCACTTATAGACGAAGTTGAAATAAGACAAAATAGAAAAACTAAGAGATGTTTTTATGCATACAACAGAAAGTAAAGAAACAGAAATCGATATAAAATTTCTATGCATCATTCTGGTCTCTTAATTTGAATTCTTTAACCTTTTTGGTGTCCAAAACCGATTTCTGGAGTTATAGGACTTTAACGGACTGACTGTCCGGCAATGTCTCCTACCAGTTAACAAGTATAATTTGTTTAAAAAAATTGTTAAAAATTCTTTGGCTTCGTAGAAGTTATTTTGATTTATGATTTTCTTATTAATTTTTTTTAGTCTATTTAATCTATTTAATTAATTTAGTTTATTTATTCTATTTTTTTTTATAGTTTTCATTTTATCTATATTTTCTTTTCTTCTCCTTCGTATGTGAGTAAGTGATCATTTTAAATATTCTTTTGCTTTTCATATCTGAGTAAGCAACTCATTTGTCTTCCCCCTTTGTACAGGCCAATGAGCCTTTGGGAGAATAATAACATGTAATATTGTATGTGTGTCTAATGAAGAATAAATCTTATCTTATTTTAATCTAAAACCTTGGAACCGATTCGAAAGCCCTTTCTTGTCCCGACCCCCTGTTTTATAGATACCCTTAAACCTAAACGTATTATTAAACCAAAATTTTCTTTGACGTTGTATTTCAACCTTTTGTGTCATAATTTTTTTTCACCTAGTGGTAAAAAGATCGGATGTAAACGCGAATTAAAACACATTTTTCATTCACGTCATACTGAGAATACGTAATGTAAAATAGTCTAATTTCGGCATTGTCCCATCAATTTCGGTAAGTGCTTAACCAAATCTCTAACTCTATTCCAAATTGCCTCCTAAAGTGTTTTAAAGCTACTTTTAAAAGAGACCAGAATAATGCATAGGAATTAAAAGAAGAAAATGTAAGGAAATGAGTATCCGAACACACGAGATGGTAAGGTGGGGGAATAAAGACACAGAGATAAATGCAAGGAAATAATAGAGGTTTTTAAGAACAAAGCAAATAACAGGCATAACACAGCAAATCCGTCTAACAGGCAGCAAACCCCGAGATCTACCGCTATTTTAATAGTTTCATTCACCGTAACGGAATTTTTTTTCTACTATCCCGTTCGTGGTAATGCTTGTTTTTTCCCTTTGATTTAAAAAAAAAGTAATACGAAAAAATAGACTGCGTACATCATACTTTTTTTTCTCTAATTTGAAAACTTTCCTTAACACACGAGGGGATTTCCACTTCAGATTAGCCAGAAGGACCTCCACCGTCTTGGCAAAAACAGGGCCTATAATTTCCCACTTTTTGAGCAGCCTTGTGGAAGTCATAGCAACTGAGAAATGCAAAGTGTGAATCTCTTATCCTGTTTCAAATGTGGGTTTGAAACTGTTTTTAAATCGCTATTAAAAATATTGGATCAAAGAAAAGGAGTAATAATACATATACATTAAAACCTACAAAAAAAAAGAAAAGAAAAAAAAAAGAGAGACAGAGAGAGAGAGAGAGAGAGAGAGAGAGAGAGAGAGAGAGAGAGAGAGAGAGAGAGAGAGAGAGAGAGAGAGAGAGAGAAAAGACAGACTAATAGTAACTTACCCAAGTTGCAAAGCCAACATAGTTGATGAGAGCAAAGATGTTTGATGATGTGAGGTAAAGAAGAGACAACAGTGCCTAAAAAATTATGCTAATTACTAAGAGATAGTTCGGGGAAACTCAAATGGACTTAAGAGGATACAGTGCCTTAGAGGATTAACCCCCTCGTCCATTATAAACTTCTCAGTTTGCTTGGTCTTGCATTAACTTGGATAAGACTTTGGATAAGAGAATAAACGATGGAAATTAAGAGGCGACACTTACCTATGAGGATCTTAGATAAGCCATTCATCTTCTCACGTTTTATGCCGTAGAGAAATTTGAACTTTTTTTTCGTTTATAATGGAGCATAATAGCCCGTAAAGTGTTCTAGCACACCTGCTAGGAAAACGCTAGAAATTAGTTCAAAGCAGCTACCAATGGATCTACTTGACCACATTGTGAGATCCCTGTGGTGCTACCCACTTTGATTGACAACCTTGCAAACAAAAGGGGCGTAAAATTTCATTGTCCTTTCAGTCAAATTTCACAGTCAAACCGCAGATTCTCGACAACTCTCGAACATGACTAGTCCCCAGCGGGAATTCGATAATAAGCCCTTGTCTTTGTGACGGTCAGCCGACTCTGAGGCTCACAAAATGATTTTAAGGTATCGAGTCCCCTTAAAATCAAAATAAAGAAACTTGAAGTTACTACAATATGCGACTCATTTTACTTTTCCGTGTAAACGAGTAGAACTGCATCGCAAGGCCAATTAATTAATATAACTATTTAGAGAATAATCAAAAAATTTGATCAAAAATGGAAGCAGTCTCGCCAGAAAATTACTTTTAGATGCCTTTAACAGGAAATTGCTAACACCCGTCGTATTTGGTGTCTATGCAACAAAGTCTTTATTAAAGTCTCCGTGAATTACTAAGACCCTTAAAAGAGAAAAAAAGGGAAATAAGAAAGAACTCAAATCTTTGTGTTGTCATAAAACTTCGTCTGAAGCATTCCTCGACACGCAACAATACTTAGAATTAAATATACTTTTTTAAAAATTTTTAACTAGAAAATATTCAAGCACGCTACTAAGACCAAAGATTAGCAGGAAAGACTAGATATTAACTTTTGAGACACCCAGCATTACGATTAAAACAATATTCATAATTTATCCATTCCAAATGGATTACCCAATATGATCCTATACCCACTTCACTTGAACGTTGATCACTGCCATTCACTGAACGTTGATCACTGCCATTCCAAACGTCTATTACCAGCGAGACTTTCAACTACCAAATATGCTATCAGAGACCGATTACCCATAAACAGAAAGCGACATCGAGAATCCCAGAATATAGTCCTCAAGTGGTATTGATGTCTCTGTTTAAGAAACCAAATTCTAATTTACTTACTGATCTCAGAAAAAAACAGTAAGTGAAATTTCGAAGTTATTACTGCAAGAAAGTGATTTGATATTATGTTCCATTGCTTCATCATACTGTAAGAGAAGCAGTGCTTACTGAGTTTCTTAAACAATTATTAGGTGAAGATCATGTAAGCATGGTGCCTCGTTGACGAACAATCTGTCAACATTTTCAATTCTTTGAACAGTTCAAAACACATATTTGTTCGATTGCTTCTTCTCTCAGTAAACGAGGAAGTGTTCACTGGTTCCCTTCGTCGACCATCAGGTGTAAATAGTGTAAGCAGTGTTGCTTTGAGGAGTGTGAGCCATTCGAGAGAGTGGTCAACATTGTCAGTTCTTTTAAAAATTCTATGCATATTAACAGCACCATTATGATGTATTCTGAATTTTCAAGGTAAACAACAGTATAGACGAACGATAGTGTTGTAGAACTACAGAGTAAGACCCTTATTCAGAAAAATAATGGGCTAAGTTAATTTTGAATATGAAAATGTTCCTATTGGTGGCTTGAGGTTCACACAGACACACACACAAATGAAACAAATTAAAGTTCATGATCTACATGGAACGTGGTGAATGTATATAAAACCCGCATACAGAATGTTGAACTCAGTTCTTCCACAGAAGTAGCAGAGTTTCCCCAATTTCCCCCGAATAAAAACTGAGTTCCAAAATCTTTCTGAAAATTCTGAAAATCTTTCAGAAATTAATATATTGTCGAAAGAGGTGAAATTGAAAAGGTTTGATTTTCTCTTTTTATTTCGTTTCCTTCTATTTTATGTTGATATATTATTGCTTTGTGGCATACCGAAACATTACTCAAACACACTTGACATTTTGCTCATTTCTTTAATTAGCATTATATATGCTTAATTTTGAACTCCTGGTTTAAATCCCATTTTTTCGTGTTATTACTTATTAACACTTCCCCCCCCCCTTTTTTTCGGGTCGTCCAGAACATACCCCAATGCAGCAGAGTCTATTGTTTTGGGTGCTAATGTTTTTTTTTTCTTTTTTTTTTTGCCTTTGCATATATTTTTGTGACACATTCTTAATCAAAGTAAAGCAATTTTTGTTATTTACTTTTTGTTGTATTTATCGATTCCTTTTATTTACTTTTTCTGTTTTACACCAAAAACTAGCCTACCTGATTTTTTTCTTTGTCTTTCTATTAAATACTTGAACCTGCTTACAAAAACAGACCTTTCCACAACAACCTCCCTCTAATAGCTTCTAAAGATTGAGAGCAGCACACATCAGAGTGATTAACAGACTCTATACAGATATATAACACCCAATACAGAATGTAAAAAGGGGAGAATAAAAAAAGAAAAGCGAAAGGAATCATATAAAAGGAGACACACACACAGGTGTCAGCTCATACACACAAAAACGAACATTAAAACTCAAGGTAGCTCACATCAGAGAAAGACTATTCATCGAGGAATAAGCAAATTAGGCGGATCGAATTATAAATCTAACAACTAAAGCATCCATTTTCACACAAATTTTAAAAACTATTAAATCTTAATATGCACCTATTTCAAATCCAAATACAAAAAAAATGTTTAGAAAATATCGATTTAGAATAAGAAGAAAATATTAAACAAAGTAAAAAAACAGCGAAGGAATTTGTTTCTGTATAGAACAGATACAAAAACCTCTGAACCGGAACCAGAAAAAAGGATCCTACTCCTCTCTATATCTCCCTAAAAGCACGGTTACGATAACTGCTCAAATTGAACTGATGGTCTAGAATATCGGAAGAGGGTTCTTTCAACAAAAATCTTAAGCGTTATAGTACCCTATGTATGAGCTGAAAATTAATGACAGGGAGCAAAGCTTTACCGCCTCGGTCCTGGGTTCGAAAAATCGAAATAGTTTTCCTAATGAGCAATATTGCAATATAAAGACTTGTAGAGGACAACTTAATTAACTAGGAAGGAAAGCTATGATTCCGCAAGAAAAGGGCTATTCAAGACAATCTTTTTCTAACAGCTTCTAAAGATTGATACTAATTGAGAAAACGGACAAAAGCTTTGACGCAAAAGGGATCTATTTTTCTGACAGGATTTCTTACCTATGTTCTGGAAAGAGATTGGATTTCCACTACGAAAAACAGACTTTATTCTTTTTTTTTTAATTTCAAGCTAGTCTTTCTCCCATAAGAAATAATATTTTCCACAGGAGATTGAGGGTTACCATTATGAATTAATTAGATCCGAATACAATAAAAAGTAAATATTCATACATTATGTAATAGCTTTTCAAGCTTTTATTAGGCTGGAACAGCCCCTCTTCCCAGGCAGCCTTTTGACCTAGCTTGCTCTTTTACCAGTCCCCCTAGAGATAGTACTATTCTCCTGCAATTATTTAATTTGAACAATTACTTTAATATTCCTTGCATAAACGCTGCAATTACAAGCGCTTTATTAACAATTATTTCTTTTTTCAAAACAGCAAAAAGAACGAACTGTAAACAAATAAATAGCACAAGTAAAACTCCAGGGGAAGATTTGAATCTGGAAACCACCTTCCCACACACGTGCCTCAGTTTATTAGTACGGCTCATTATACACAATTAATATGTTTAGATATGTACCTAAATACAATTTTCGAGTCAATACAAAAACGTACTTCTTCAAGGGAGCAATTTTTTCAGCGTGGTTGAAAGATCCAGTAACTATGCCTTTGGTGATAACATAACCCCATAGCCCCTAAGGAAAGATATGTATGGCATTAAATTTGCCCATTGTTTCCGCATATTATTTGTTATTGTAAGTATACAGACATTTTTTGGGAGGGGGGGGGGGTTCTGCTGGGGGGAATTTACATGGGGAGAATTTTCCGTCAGAAGGGAATTGCCGGGGAAATTTTTACAATGGGGGAATTTGCTAAAATTCCTATATGAAATTCTTTTTATTGGTTCTAATTTTTCTTTGCCGAATCAATTACACATGTGGAGATGTTAAGGAAAATTGCTAGGGGAAAATTTTCACTTGGTTGGAATTATCCAGAGGATCTTTCTGTAGGGAGGGATTTTCCACGGGTGAAATTCTCCATAGGGGAGCGGGATACGTTCTGCAGGGGGGATTTTCTGCGGGAGCAACAACATACTAGATGGAGAGGGGGGGGGGTGCTGCAGGAAAATTTTTCCACGGAGGAGGGATTTCCGGTATGATTTGACAAACAATCAGAAATGTCTTTTGTTCAAATGAAAGTGTGCTAAGACCAATTCTTTAGCCGCAATCGTCCGCATGAAATTTCCCAGGGGGAGCTTTCAACGAGAATAAAATTGTCTGGTTAGAACCCTGGTGTGTGTGCGCGGGGGGGGGGTATTTAGGTGTCAGGAAATTCCCACGGGGCGATTTTCCGTGGGGGGGGAATGAATTTTCCATGGAGGGTAAGCCAGATTTCCCAGAATTATTTAAAAACGATTCGAAATTAAATAGAAAAATAAGTTTTTTTTTCAAATGAAAGTAAGTAGCAACATCAAAACTTAAAGCGAACAAAATTAATACGTAGGATATGATGGGGTTGTCCCCTCCTCAATACCTCACTATTTACGTTAAAGTTTGACTTTTTGTCCAAATTCCTGGAGAACGAATCCTGAAACACAATAAAAACAATAAGAAGTTGTTTTGTTTTAATACTCAAAAACTTTGGCGTGAAGAGCGAGGAAGTAAAGAGAGGGGAACGCCCCGCATATGTGTAATAATTTCTGTTCGGTTTAATGTTTGACGTTGCTCCTTACTTTTAGTGGAAACAATAGTTAAATTAATTTCGGCCCTCAAAATTAGCCTAAAATGTTACAGATTTGCTACTTGTCCTTGAAAAAAAAAAAAAAAAAAAAAAAAAAAAAAAAAAAAAAAAACTACGGAACCGTCGATTCGACGCCCTATACGCCAGCAATGGCTCAGGGGGATCTTTATCCTTATTCCATTAAAAGACAACGCCAAGTTTCGATATAAATTCCAAACTGACAGTATCTGTATGCCTAAAGTAGCAAGTACGAGTTTTATTCCCGGATAAAATAGAAGAAGAGAAAATTAAGATTAAGAAAATTAAGAAAATTAAAATAAAAATTAAGAAAAATTAAACTTTTCAATCCTTTTAGGTTAAGTAAAATAGCTAAAATTTTCAACAAGATGACACAGAAATTTTCTCAGAAGAACAAGATAAAAATGAAATTTAGCAGGTAAACCTCACACAAGCAGTAATTACAACCATATTGTGCAATGAATATGGAGTAATGGCCACTGTCAGCCAAATTGCTGAAAAAGCTGTATCAGAATTTACAGAAAAATTTACCAGAACCGTCTCAATTCAAAATAGATTTAATATTAACACAGGGCTGAAAATCTTCTCTTATGAAGAACTGCAAGTTCTTTAAGGAGAAAAAATAAAAAAGATAAAATTAAAGAAATTAAATTCGGGAATGGTTTTTTTAAGGTCAACGAAAATGCTGGACGAAAGAAGACAAATATTTCTGGAAGACAACTGCTTCCCTTCTTCAGCGCTGAAGTTACAGGAAAACACGTTCACATTTTCTGAACGAAAATACGAACAAAAAAAAAACGGATAAAAACAAAAAACGCGAAAAAAAAAGAATTGCCAGAATAAAAAAACCTAAAAAACTAATTTCAGGAGCGAGCTACTCGGCAATATCAAAAATTAACAAAAACAATGTCACTCGCTTAATGCTAGCAAGAAACTGAAATGGTGAAGATTCTTTTAAACGCTGAATAAGTAACCGCAATTATCTACTTAAGGAAGAAAAAAATGCGTCATAGGTTGTCTAATTTTAATCAGAGCTTTTTTTGCGATTCTTCTGTGACGCAGTTTTTCTCGGAATATTTCGGAAGTTTTTTTCCAAAATGCTTGTTTCGTCCAGTATTTTTGTATCTTTAATTTCTTACAATATTCCTATACATCCGATTTTTTATATATTTTAAAAAATGATTAAAAGAAGTAAACAAGAAAAAACCCACAATAACCAAAACAGCAGGTGTTGATGTCATTTGGTAGATAGTGAAATCTTCTCAGAAAAACAAGATAAAATGAAATTTATCATCCATTCTCCATAAAAGCAATAATTACTACCACATTGTGTAATGGACATGGATTAAAAGTAAATGTTAGAAAAATTGCTGCAAAACAGGTAGTGACGAAAATTTTTAGCAGTTGCCAAAATTTATCAGAAAAAGCTGGAATAGAAAATAACTTGATTCTTAACACATAAGTAAAAAATTACCTCCCCAAGAAACTACAAAACTTTAAAGGAGGTACCCAACACCTCTTCAAGGAGAAGACATCACAACCCAACAAACTTTATGCGGAAAAAAAAACTCACAATAACCAAGACAGCGGGTGTCGGCGTCATTCTCGAAACTTGAATCATGGTTAAAATTTCAGGCATCTGCCCTTCCATGGCCCCTGCATAGAACAACCTAAAACGGAGTCATATTCATAAATATATGTATTTCAAAGATAAACATAAACGATTTATTAGGCACCTTGAGATATTAGTTTGTATAAATTAAACTATCGGTGAAATTCAGCCTTTCAATTAACTATGACGTTGATGCTATAGAAGCTACCCTGAGACAAAGCGGTCAATTTTTGGATCCTCACAAGAGAGTAATCGTTCTTTTACCAAAAGGCAAGTGACTTTTATCTCATTGCAGATATTGAATGCAAAGAATATTTTCACAGAGATTTTTATGCGTAGTTTGATAAGTATATTCTGTTTTGCCTCAAGGCTCATTAATCGAGTTAGAACTTCTAGGACGTTTCTTTCTTTATTTTGGGAGGGGGTGCAATGGGAAGGCGCAAACTGTTTTTCTCCAGCTTAAAAAAAACAACAATAAACATTCCAGTTTTTTGTTTGTTACACCTATCCCCTAATAGACTCCTTGGCTAGTTAAATAGTAATCAAAAGGAGCCAACTTCTGGTGTTAGACCAGTAATCAAAAGGAGCCATATAATAATAGTAATAATAGCCATATATATAATAATAGCCATATATATAATAAAAAGAGCAAATAGTAATCAAAAGGAGCCAACTTCTGGTGTTAGACCAGTAATCAAAAGGAGCCATATAATAATAGTAATAATAGCCATATATATAATAATAGCCATATATATAATAAAAAGAGCAAATAGTAATCAAAAGGAGCCAACTTCTGGTGGGTAGACCACCTTCTGGGCCTGCAAAACATCATATTATAGTTTAATTTGGATCAGTGTTGAGCTTGTATCATCATATTGGATTCTGTTCCAACTCAACAGCAACTTTAGTTTGTAAGCCGAAGTTTCTTCCGGTTTCCTTTTTCTTTTGTATAATGTTTTTCAATTGTTCTGATATTTTGTAATATTTAACAGTTTAATTTATGTTTTTGGACTGTTACAAAAAAAAGGCTGAGACAAGTTGAAATTATATCTTTTGAACAATAAAAAGAATTGTTTTACAAAACCGCTCGTTCACCAACATCAAATCATTAAACAAGCTTCTGAAGATACTAGGACGACAAACATGAACCATTTATTTTCTTTTACAAACATTTTACTGTGAGAGCATTTGAAGAGTAGCCAAATAAATTTTAAGTACAACCTTTTTTTACAGCTTGCACTTAAGCTGTTTTTGACTATTCAAGAAAGGCAAAAAAGACGTTTTTCCAAATATCTCAATTAATTTATTAACGTAATGTCCATAATTAAGTAAGTATATTAACAACCAGCAATCAAAAATGAATGTGGAGAAAAAAAAAAAAAAAAAAAAGATAACCTGCAAGGAGTATAAATAAAAGCACAACATAAACAACATTATTATGTCCGCCGATTACACGTCGGGAAAAAAATAACCGAGAGAATTACTGGCACTCATCTTTTTCGGAGTATCAGCCCTCAGATCCTTAGCGGTGTTTTCAAGTAGCACTAGCAGATCGGCAAGTCCAAAACGAGAAATAATCTTTCGAATTTTGTACCATCTTAGTAAATATAGTAAAAATTTACAGTATTTAAAATAACTTCTCCTTAACTGAAGAACGTCTTTATTCCGCATTAAAGTGCTTGAAACAGGAAACAGAATTGTTGGAGAGCGAAAACTACAATAAAGTTTACACAAAACTCAACGGCTATACTTTCCTGTTTGACGAGTAATTATTGCGAATTGGTTTCATTTTAATGAACTTATTCCTGACTTTAAGAAAGCCAGAGTTCTTATTTTGGGTAGATCACATGCATCAAATACGACATTGCTAAGTTGAAGCAAGGTTGCCATTGAGGAAAATTGTCACTAAGACCAAAGTATAGGCTACCATTTACTGCGAGTCGCTTTCAATAATCACACATACCAGGTGGCGTGCGCAACGCTGATGGCGCACACCAAAAACATTATTCAAACTGAATAATGTATGTTGCTCACCAACTGAAGTAATACTCAAATATTATTCTTCGGGGGGGGGGGGTTACACAAAAAAACACATAAAAATTTGTTTGTATCCATTTTTGTTATGTTTTTATGAGTCAGACAAACATTTGGGGGGGGGGGTGCAAACCCCCCTGACCACCACCCCACTGGGTACGGCCTCACGTGTTTCACTGGGTACGGCCTCCGAGTACTCTCACGCTCCAAGATGTACGTCAGGTCGTGGCCAGAAGCTCTCTTTTTAAGTATAGCCTACTAGTTAGTCAATTACTATGTGGCCTGCTGAACATTTGCCTCAATGAGCGAAATCACACGATGTCAAATAAGCAAGCACATTATTTTCTTAAGACCCTGCTATGATAACCCAAACCCCAATTGGCTCGAAGTGATGCCATACACACAACAACACGAAATAAAAGAATAAAAAGAAACAGAATTATAAAAATAAATCCTATTGGATATTCTACACAATACATTCTACTTGTATTTTGAAACATAGGTAGAATATTCTAGAGCCCCTTCTTTTCTTCCTTCTTTCAATTCATGTTACTCTCCATTTGGCAGCTCAATTTTAAATGCAGGGCGAATTGTCCGAGGGGGGGGGGTTCCAGAGGAGGGGAGATTAGCCAGACACACATCAACGGATCTTGCCCTGTGTTCAATATACCTTATTGCAATTAATCTCAGTAGGATTATCAGCAGAAAATACCTCTGATTGGTTGAAATAAATTTCATGGCATCACTTCGAACCAATTAGGCTTTTTCCACGGTCACACCTACAAAATTGTAAAAAGTACTCTTGAACGCGGGTTTGATTTATTTTACTGACAGATGTAACCAAAAGGTGACTGGCTCATTATTCTCTCTAAGTCAACCAGGGTAATCAGCTCGGTCTAAGCAGTTGTCAAATCTCCCCCTTAAAACATCGAACGGCCTTCACGGATGTATGTCCCATCTGGGGCTTAGGCAATAAATCCTAGGTGAAAGAAGAAAAGGAAATCACCTTGATGATGTTAAAAGAATTCCGTTCACAGCTCCAAAAGTAGACATAGCTACAAACACTGGAATCGTCCATGCGAAAGCACCGTAAAGCTTGTTAGCGAATGTCTGGAAAGAGGAGATAAGTTTATCTATTTCTGAAGAGAATTTCTTTAAAGGCTTCTCTCAAAAAATACACAAGAGTAATTCAAAATCTATGTTTTGCACGCTCAAGTAAAGGCATAGGAACTGAACTTTACCCGGGAGGGGGGAATTTTAAAAGACGGATGGATACAATAAGCATAATAAGCGAATTTAAAAAAATAAAAACATTCAGAGAGCATTGGATACCGTCTCACTATTCTATATTTCCCAAATTTGGTTCTCCATGATATATCACATATTCTATATGCGATATATTTCCTGGGGAAGCCCTTTTCCCCAAACATACAAAAAACCATTATAATTTACAGATAGTCAAATTGGGCAATTTAGAGCTTGTTTTCATTGACACCTCACTCGGTTGAATTTGACTGACATCGGCATAATGAAGAAACGGCCTTTATTCACTCTTCATGTACTAGATAGTACCTTACCTACATTCCAGTCAAAATAGATTCTGAGCTAAATTCACCTTGTACGGTTATTCGTTCCGTTTTATCATTTTATCAAATCAGCCAAGTCTCCTCTTTGATATACCCAATATTCGTTATTATTTCTCACGCAGTCCCGAAACTTATTTGTTACAGAGAATACATCTAGCCTTCAGACAACCGTTCTATCCTTAGTAAATTTAGCAAGAGCAAGCCAGGATAGACAGAACCGAAAGCATAGGTTACAGCTTCCATAGTAGAGTAAGAAAAATAGTTTCTTACCACCTCTTTTTTTTTTAAGAAACCCGCTCACAAAGCTCAATAGAATAAATGGTAATTGACTCTTAAACTTTGCCAAAAACAGTTACATTTGTTCTGATAAATGAATTTTAACACACAATAAGGATATTGGATAAAGTATGGTAACCGAGATCCAATGGTATGGGTAACTTGATAAAAGAAGAAACTAGCACTAGCATCGACAGAAAACCCTCAACACCATCTAGCGTTTGGCGACATTTCGCATTTTTTCAAGCTTTGCAATTGTGTTTCTTTCAGGAACTGAGGTCAGACACCACACCACAAATTAAATTAATTATTCTTACTATTGCTGTGGAAGAAAAATGATAAGTATCACCAAACGCTAGATGGCATTGAAAGTCTTTTGTCAACACTAGCGCCAGATTTAACTCTTGTAAGTTAGCCATACTCTTTGTCCTAGATACTAAGGAAAAGAGAGAGAAATAAAAAAGAGAATTCAGTTTTAAGTTTATGATTTATTGATTTTTTCAGTCCAGCGCAAACCTAGAAACCTGGAGACACGGAAAAACTTTCCTTTAGGAGACCCTCTCCCCCGCCCAAGATCTGCAAATCAAACACTACTATAAAGCTTCTTCCAACAATTAAGTTTCTAGGGTTAGTCTTGTGCAATGATCTTTGGTAAAGGGCAAGAGCAAAGGATTAACCGAGGGGGACTAAGCTTACACAGAGAAAAAAAACATTTTAAAGTTTATATTCTTTTTTACATCAGAAAAGACATCAGCTTACGTTAAAGAACACCACAGTTACACCCGCAAAAATCACATTAAGGGCACGTATATTATGTAAGAAGCATGAATGAGGAATGAACGTTTTGGGGCCAGTTCCCTCTAAAGAAAAACCTGAGATAGAAAAGCACAGTCTAAAGATTTTGGAAATAATTCTTCATCAAAACGAAAACATTTGTCTTATTTGGGTCTAGGAGATTCCCCCCCGTAGGAGATTCCCCCCCCCCCTCCCTGGAAATTTCCGCATAGGAGATTCCGACCTCCTAGCTCTATTTTTAGTAAGAAAAACATATGTGTTTGGGCCGATCCATCACCTACACTGTAGATAACTACATCGGTAGAATGCGTGGAAGTGGGAGAGTACCTTGCACTTTCCGCCTCGTGTCTGGAATATGTTCAACAGAGCAAAAGATGAACTCCCCAGGACAAACAACAATGTTGAGGGTTATCATAGAAAATTGCAGTCTTCAGTTTCGGGTCATCACCCTAGCCTTTGGAAGTTCTTGGACATCCTCAAGCGCGAACAAGCACTTAACAAGGCGATTGTGATTCAAGCAAATGCGGGACAATCCTATGAACCAATTAAGAAAAAGTATGTAATTAAATGCCAGAATTCTACGACAGATGGGAAACTACGGCAACGTCGGGGCGCTGGAGTACCTGAGGCTTATTGCAAGAAATATTAGTTTTAAAGTGTAGCGTTTTAACCGTGTATGTATACGTGTAACCAACTATTTACTTGACGATTAAAAAGTGTACTCCACTCGCTCTTATAATTTAGGCCGCCGAGACAGAGAAGAATTTTCCAACAATTTTCGAGCCATGGGTGACATCCGATGCAAATAAGTCTGAGGCAAGGATAATCTCCGGTGGCGATTATTTCCAAGAGGGGGACGGGAGAATTTTCAGTGGGGGGGACATCTCCTAGGGGGGGATCACCGGAGGAAAATCTCCTACGGAGGAAAATTTCCGGGGGGGGAAATCACCCATGGGGGAAATTTCCGGGGGGAAATCACTGGAACCCGTCTTATTTTTCTGGGTTTCAAAGGATAGCAAAAATAGAATTTTGGAGTTTAATGGGTACAATTTTCTGTGGTTCAACCTTTGAAAAACTGATGAAAATTGTAGAACACAGCTACATAATTTGGCTTCATTTTGGAAAGTAGAAATACAGCTATGTAGTATTTGGGCTACAAGCACTGAAATATGTTTCATTTTCCTGCCTCGTATGAATTGCATACACTCCTCCAAATGTGAAATTCAGATACAGCTCTAAAAGAAGAATCTTTCTAAACCATTTTCAAGAAAAAGTGTGGGATGCGCCCTTTCATTTGGTGATGACGACATAAAAATATATACTTTTGATGATAAAATTACTGAAAACTTTTGACATTGACCCTTTCCAATGAAGCTGCTACACCCCTGTCATGGCTGAAATATATATATATATATATATATATATATATATATATATATATATATATATATATATATATATATAAATGCTTTTGCCAATATATTACCAGACTTTCAACATATACCGATGACGTAAATGAATCTCTTATTTTGACAGAAAGTTATGCAGGTTACGTCTATCACGTGCTTTAAATGGTCTGTCACATACATAATTCAACACCATTGTCAAATGCCAAATTCGTCAGTGCCATCAAGTTACACACCTTCGATTTTATTGGCTGATATGAAATACAGCTTGCCAAAATTGACGAGAGATCTTGGCAAAGTTAGTCGATATCGGGATGTAAATAACTTTTTTTCTTCTAAACAAACGAGTAATCCTATCAACTTTGTATATTGAAGAGCTTCAGGCGGTATAAATATACCAATGGGACTTCTTGGGGAACCTTCAAATTATTTTTGAAACAAATTCGCCACTTGAGATATGGATAGAAAAATTGATCGTTCATCCGGACGTCATGGGAAAGAACGAAATCCTTAATGTACGACATGATTTGTTAATAGGATTTTTAAAATTCGTACCTTAAGGTTGTATGGTAAATTCCATCCCATTTAAGGAAAACCATATTCATTAAAGAAGATCTTTTTGCCCTTATTACCAGTATTTCTTTTGATAGAGGGTTGAGACCCTTCGTAAAGGTTTTCGGACATAATGAATTATGAAGTTCGTGGCATAATTTTGCTTCTCATGTGATACAAGCAGATTTGTTCTTATCCTTTTTTGGAGACTCATTTTAGCCGTCAACATATATAAATTTCTGGGTACTCTTGTATTAAACGTACTCTTTTATATACTGCAATGGAAATCAGTCACGAAAAACCCGTTTTTAACGGGTTAATTCAAGACACCGCTATATAGTAATGCAATGCATAGTGTGGTTTTCATTGCGTATATGATATTTAAACTGTTGTTTTTTGGGGGTTTAGGGGGGGGGGTAACCTAGGTTAGGTTACGTAATAATATATGCTATGGTAACAGATCACAGGCAGTCAAATATCAAGATTGCTATTCCAGCCACCTTCGTATTCACAATGGTATTCCTCAAGGTACTATTCTTGGCCCCCACCTGTTTTCCGTCATGATCAACAGCCTTTCAATGGATTGCCCTGACAGGTGGAAATTTGTCGACGACTTAACAGTTGTAGAGACGTGTTATAAAAATATTTATGGCAATCGAATGGGTATCCTCCATGACATTGCAGGCGAGGCTTCTTCTCTTGATATGCCGGTTAATCCTTGCAAATCCACCATATTATCTGTCAGTTTCCCGAAGTCCTCTCCTCTTTTCCTTCATCCTCTTTTCCTCCTGATATTTCAGCTTCTTCCTTTAAACTCCTAGGTGTTACCATATCTTCTGATTTAAAGTGAGACACCCATTTAAATAACATCCTCCGTCAAGTAAACTTATCACTTTTTCCTCCTGAAACTTTCGAATACATTTAGTTGCCCACCATCTCAGTTAATAAAGGTCTATATTTCTTTTGTGCGTCCTTTGGTCAAGTACACTTTTCCTTTCTGGTATCCGGAACTCTCAATTGAAGCAACCAAAAAAAATTGAAAATATCCAAAAAAGAGCCCTAAGGATTATTTATAAAGAAGGCAAGGTCCCATATTCCTACCTCCTTGAAACTTCAAAACTTGATACCCTCGAGTCCAGGAGAAAAAATTTATGCCTCCGTTTTGGGTCAGCACAACCACCTAAGTCGTTTAAGTCAGCACAAATAAACCCCCGTACTGAAAACCTCTTTCCTAGCCACCACTCACCCATAAGAAATCGCCACCCCCGTATAGTATCCCAACCCATCCCCATCCTTTCTCCCATATCCTTTTCTACCTTAATATAAAAAGCTTTTATTCCCTTTTTTACAAATAAAATCAACCAAAATCACAACCCGTAAGTTTGCCAAAAATTTAAACTGTTTTGTATATATTATTTTTTCATTTTTGAATATTTGGTTATTTTATTTGTTACTCTTTTTATCTTTTTAGATTATGACCTATAAAATATTTTATAATTATGACCTATATTTATGACTTTTGTATTTTCTGACTGTTACCTGTTGTGTTTTCGTTACAGTGGTAACTATAGTCCTGTTTTTTCCCTCACCAATGTGCTAAGATCTTACATCTTTTGTCAGAAAACGCTTAAAAGTGAAATCTTTGAACAAAGATCTTACATCTTTGGTAGTTTTTGTGCAAACGTCTTTCATCATTCTGATCAGCGGTCTGAGAACAATGATGAGTAGATCATCAAAGTTCTCTCATCATTGTTCTATATGGCAAAACAGTGGCGGTCTTCACACTTTTTGCTAACATCAGTGAGCTGTAAGATCCCAGAACAAAGATGAGTTAAAAAACGATAGTCATTGCAGAAAGATGTAAGATCTTAGATGTAAGATCTTAGTGCAAAAAAACGGGCCTTATGTGTTGTTATTGCATTATTTTGTTATTGTATTTTTTGACTAAGAAATGCAAATTCAGCCCACTAGGGTTTGTTATAGTTCTTTTGCCAATAAATATCTATCTGTCTATCCCTATCTACAAAGAAGTGCAATTTTGCATATATTTTTTTCTCAGTAGAAACATCACGAACATGTGTTTATTTATATTTTTTTTCACAGAAGTGACCGTATCAAGCCAATGGTCCAAGATAATTAGGAGAGGGCTCATTTGAAGAGAAAATAAAAGCTCCAGTATCCTTTTTATGTAGCCAAAATGACTATGCCATGGAAGTGGCCTTTCTGCCATTTTGTGGCACCAAACTACGATTTAGCCCCAAAGCGGCCAAAATCCTAACGATTATTATTCTGAGATAACCAATCAATTTAAGAGTATAAAAAAATGTACTGAACCTCCCAGTTTGAGAGGACGTAATGCCGCACGGTGGCACATTCGTTCTTAAGAAACACGTTGTCAATACAACATAAATGGTTAATATACACATCTATTGTCCTCCTCAACCCCCTACTCTTTACCCTAAAGCTCGGCTTTCTGTCCAATTCTTTAAGAACAATTGTTCAAACAAGAAGTATTATTAAAGCACTATAAAACTTTACCGTAAAGAGCGGGGTCTGAGGAAGGGAAAGCTCCTCTGCTATACGAATAATTTCTGTTCGTTTGAAGTTTAAACATAATTCTTTACTTTCATTGAGGAAAACTTGTTTTAAAAAAATTAAATAAGAATGGTACAATCTAACAATTAATTCCAAGAAGATTCACAATAAAAAGTACATATCCCACAAAATTTATCACAATTTAAGTCAGAGAAAATCCCTGGATGATACGATATAACAGTTATTTTGTGGGGACAGGTTTTAAAACGAAAGTGACTCGTTTAATTAGTATTGATGCACTTTTTTCAAAACAATAAAAAAATGCACTATTTTTTTATTAATGCACAATTCAAGGAGGCATCTTTAGTTCATAAGAAGGAGAGGCCATCCAGGACCAAGGCAAAATTGTTTCACGTCCGTAACCCAAATTAAAAAGAAAAAAAACTATATCCAAAAATGAAGCCAGATAATTCCACTTTGCATTGTGCTTTTCTTCTCTCTTCTTTTTTTTATACATATTTTGGACACAGCAATATATAAAACTGAACCTCCAAAATAACAGTACATTTTTCATGGTTTCGAGTTGGTGTGAGAAAGAAATCGAAACCTATATAGTCTGGTAGTATCTCTCTGATCTGGAGCAGATCGTGCTTTCACCGACGTAAGAGAAGATGGAACTCTTCGTCGGCAAGAAAGTTTGTCAACTTTCAAGTGCCATGAAGATCTGACGGAGCCTGTCTTTTGCTAAAGGTTAGCAAGTAAGTGCAAGTATACAAATCTTTATGATGAGTCCCGACTCATAACACATTGTCAACGTTTTTTTCTTGTTCTCAATGGAACACTGTTTTATATAGTTGATATGCATGTCCGGGATTACGCTTATTAATACCGACTTTTTCCATCCTTGGGTGTTCCGTGGCCAATGTGTTGTTTTTCGACTGAATTTCCTTGATGCTGGAAAAAGTATAATCACCTACGGAACAAGTACTGACAAAACTCTTCAAAAGTGACCCCGCGTACCTCAGCGCCTCTAGACGCAAAATGTTGTACTACTTAATCGCTCCGAGCCAAAAAAAACTTGCATTTTTCGTAAAGCATGTGTTTCGATTTTGGATTGAATAATTTTAACATACATGCCTTTTTTAGCCTTAACAACAGTTCTATAATTATTACTTGCGATACTAAAAACAAGGCAACAGTAAACAAATAAAGACTTTCAATGTTGAAATTTTTTTTAATTTATTTCCCTATGGCAACAGTAACAATTTTACCAAGATAAGTAACAACAAAGCTAGTCGATGTCTTACGGTCATCTAAAACAAATGCACAGAAACTACAGAAAATCGTGTTCAAAAGCATTCAAACACACTAAAAAACAACGATAAAGAAGTTCTTCATCGACAAATATTCGGATTTCGCCCTGTACGAAAATAAGAAACAAAATTTGAGTACTTATATGTTATAGCGCCTATGTTAAGTTCTTCATCTAAGTAGAACCTGTTTCGGTACTTATTAGGAATGCAGTAGTCACGCAAGGAGTGAAGTTTCATTAATGCTAATCAGGGTTGCCACCCTGGCCTGGAAGAATTTACTAAATCTGAGAGGAAGAATTTACTAAATCTGAGAGGAAAAATTTACTAAATCTGAGAGGAAAAATTTACTAAATCGTATCTGTTTTTACTAAATGCTCCCAAAAAATTTTTTGCGCGTGCGGCTACCGCCGCACGCGTATCATCAAGCTTCGATTTTTATTATAGGAGAATAATCAATAGGATTTACACAATCTTTTTTCCTTTTTTCTTGTTCTTTTTTCTCTTTTCCTTTTTTCCTTCGTTTTCTTAGTATGATTGAAAATTCCGGGAACCTATAAGTTCAAAAATACTTTTTTTTATTATTTGGATGTGCTACTGGATAGGCGTCATATTCCAGATGCGATGTATCCAAGACGTCAAAAAATATCTGGAATCTTGGATTCTGGAAATCCTGCTGATGAAGCCCGGCTTTAATTTATCAATGGTCTTCAGGTCATAAAATTCAGATATATTCAAAAATTGTAAAACAATCAACGAAGAAAAACAGCTACAACTCATATTCACGAAGCAATTCAGGCGACGGAGTGCTTAGAATCTGATGTGTGTTTGAAAGCGACGGCTTGTGAAATTTGTCCCCCAGTTTTTGTTTTTAGGTTTGAAATCTAAACCCTTCAATTTTGCATTTTTAAGAGGAAATTTGCCTCTTAAAAATGCTGCTTACAAAGAATTCTGGCAAATTTTAAAGCAATTAATTTAGTATTTTTTTTGAACTGATTTTTTCTGGATTCTCTCTCGTCCGTATTCAAGGGAATCAAAAACCAATACAATCTATGTCACTTCAAAACGGAAATTACGTAATAGGCTACAGGTTTAGTTGTAAAATTATTGAAATTAAAAAGTACACCTCAAATTGGACTAGGGTTGCCAAGAAAAAAAAACTGATACAACATACAATAATTAGTTTAAAAAGAATATCGTTGTGTCAATAGTCTTCATGTCAGGCAAATCATACAAATTGAAAAGTAAGAAGAAAAATATGTAGTCACAATTAAAAAAAGTCACACTGAAAAGGTTTGAATTGTCCTCGGCCTCATCCGAATTTAAAGTATCCACTAGTGTCGAGTTCTGACTGAAGGGATCTACTTGTTTCCATTTCTTGATAGCCCGAGTCAAATCGCTGGGGATCACCCAGTCATGTACTCCACTTGACGACCTGAGAACAAGTTGCATCGTTTTCATCAGAGACGAAACACTCAAGACATTTAACCTATTCCAGTTTTTAGTTTTGATGACCGACGAAATCAAGAACTGTCTCTCTGCTCCAGCACTTGAATGGGGCAAGCTGCAGAGAGTCAGAAAGAACTTTGGCCAAGTATGGAAAAAGTTTGTTTCCAACAGGGTCTTTAAAAAGGGACAAAGCTAACTAACAAACGTAACAGCTGTTATGAGAGTCTGGGAAAATTTTCTTAAAACAAATTAAGCCGGCATACCAGTCCTGATTTTAAATAATTTGCCTTTCAAAGCGAACATCAAAAAGGAGCCTAGAGAAAAGTAGTAAAGCATAGCATATATTAAATACGGAACCTAACATAACCTAGGTACCTTTTTTTGCCCCTCCAACCCCAAAAAACTTAAATCTTTGTCGCGGAGTGATCAACACCTCACAAGCAGCGGAAACCAGTTTTTCATTATGCATGTCGGTCTTTCTCGCGTGACTACTGGATTCTTAATAAGTACCCCTGTTTCTTTGACTAATTCTAATGAAATACCAGGAGATATGATGAAAATATATAGAAACAAATTTGGGCTATATTTTTGCACATTATGGGGGTAGAGTAAAGTATAGAGGGTCTGCATGCAAAATGTGTAAGTTATAATTGTGCTACAGTTTTTGAAACAAGATTTATTTTCAAACTTCAGGCTGGACAAATACTTTACCCTCACCCCACCCAATGAGCAAATATATAGCCCAAGTTATAAATTTCCCAACTATATTCTGTCACTTGTCTTTGTCTTGTCTCACGCTAAGCTGAAAGAACCTGACGAAGAATCCGGTTCTACAGTGCGTCAATGAATGAAGAACTTAACATAGGTGCTATAACAGATAAGTAACAAAAAATGTACCAAGATAAGATAACAACTAGTCAATACCCCACGGTTATTTAAAATACCGTCGTAATTACTGAAAAATTATAAATAAATTAAACAAAAAGCTCTTATTCATTAATGAACTTTTTTCGGCAATCTGTAATTGCAAAAACGAGAACAAAGCCAAGCTTGCAAGAAGCCATGCGGAATAGAAACATACTAGATTCTCAGAAAGTACAAAATGAAGAAGAACAAGAAGAAGATGAAAAAAAATCTTTATTTCTGATTTTCAACAACAGGGACCGGACAGGCCTTTGGTAACCTATTCAACTCCTTCGTAAACTTGCGATTAATGCAAGTTCTTATACGCAATATAGCTGTAAATTCCAGTTGCTAATAGATCAAAATTCATAAAATATTTCACAAAAAGGGATATCCAGCTTGTCTTGACAAGGGTGTAAATATAGATTTATTCTATATTTTCCACTCGCCCCCTCCCCCCTAATTTTTCTTCTTCTTCCCCTTAAAACTTAAAAGCAAACACTTGAGAATTTGTTTTCTACGCAACAATGAACTGACTTTTATAACTTGCTGCTCATTCTAGTATGAATTATAAACAATAAAAAGATCAAAATATAACCCAAAGACAAATGACAACTTCAGCATTCATGCATATCAAGCTTTTAATTTGAATTTTTTTAAACTGAAAGTAAAACGATTACAAAACAAAAACTAATCCAGAATATTCCCAAGAATGAAATAATACACTACTGCATATAACTGTGAAGCAATAAAGACGGACTCTTTGAAATCAAAGCAGTCTAGACTAGCCTAATTATTTTGCTTTATTGCAAGCTGTAAACTAAAAACTGACTCAGCAATAAAGGGTTCATATTCTTATCGACATGCTAACAAACTTCAAGGATGGGAAAGTGCGCGCGCGCGCGAGAGAGAGAGAGAGAGAGAGAGAGAGGGGGGGGGGGAGAGAGAGAGAGAGAGAGAGAGAGAGAGAGAGAGAGAGCCAGAGAGAGAGAGAGAGAGAATCTGAAAATGGTTCACACATAATGAAGGGATTTATATGACGGACGATCGGCTGTATTAAACCAAACTAGTCGAGAATGTGTTATTTTATCGCCCTCCCTTCCCCCTTGATAGCCGCCAGTAATTTCTGATCAAATGATCTTTGCTTTTATCAATATGAATATGTATAAACATATTTTGATGATGACTTTCCCTTCTTATACGATTATTTTTTTTTTGGCAAACATACCGTGCATCAATTATTTTCAAATTATTTTTGGCTCTAAAACAAAATCTGTCCTTCAGACCTCAAAGAAAAGACAATTGCCATTCCTATTCAGTAGTTTGATTCTTTTGCCTCCAGATTTTTCAAATATTTTCTGCACGAAGTATTAGCAACAGGAGTAGTATTCCAATCAATTTCACATCCACTTTGGAGTGATTTTTGCACTAACTCTCACAAGATTTTATATCATTTTTTTCTCGCGATTTTGCAAATTGAATTAATTCCCTCCTCTTGTCCAAAAGAGAACCTACCAAAGACACGAAAGAGCAACTTAGCGCAATTCATTACGATTAGGTAATGATTGCTTGGACGGATTAGGGTTGTTATTTCAATAAGACATTATATATGTGTTACCGCGAATGTCCGAAATCTGGTTAATGTCGACATTCACCGGTGAATGCCCAAAATACTTTTTTTTCTCCTTGGGTTTAGTCGACGTTGCTAGTCAACTTTTTCAGTCTAATGCAAGGTTCGATGATGGCAGGTTATGTTAGATTAGGTTTGGTTGTGTTAGGTTGGTTTTACCCCATTTATGATATTTATAACCAAATTTAACCAAACATAACCTAAATTAACTAAGCCTAACCTAACTAACTTTTACCATCATACCTTGCGTAACACTGAAAAGCTGACTCGCAAAGCTAATTGAATCCACGCAGAAGAAAGGAATTTCGGACATTCACGGTCCTAAATGTATAATACAATTGTAAAAGCAAGCGTGCAACGGGCAATTGCAATCGCCTGGCTACCATGAAGTTTAATGGGAGTAAGAAACATTCTGGAAATAATACATGGAAAGGATTCTGTTAGTTCCATAGGAAAATCACCCGTACTAGATATGTGTACTAGACGCAACATTTTTGGCAAAAACTAAGACTAAAAAACAGGTAAAAACCACAATTAGGGCAGGAAGAGAGGACAGAGGTCTTAGATTTGCCTATTCCCTCTTCGGCGCTGGTGAACATTTTTCAAATTACTGACATGCTAAACTTTCTCAAATTTTTCACTGTTTTATTTCCTTTTCGATTCTTTATTGTCTTCTTTTTTCTGCCTTTAACTTGACTACGACTTAAAAAGCACTACCTTATCTTTTGCATTATATTACGTATTTTATTATCCTTTTTGTTATATTATATTTATTTTTTATTATATTTATATTATATTTATTTTTCTATTATATTTATTTTTATATTATATTATAGTATATTTATATCACACTATTATATTAACTACGATTGCACCGCTCTTTGCAACATTTCTTTCTCTTTCTGCTTTATAAAATACTAGCTCACACGCCGCGCGCTGCTCCGATCACAAAACAAGGTAATTAAAGGAAATTCCCCCTGTGCACCCCCCCCCCCCACAGAAAATTCCTTCCATAGAAAATTCTCTCTCGCTGAAAATTATATTGGAAAACTGCCCTTTATTGGGAAATCGAGTCCATAAATTGAAAAATACGATAATACGATAAACACGAACATCGATTTTTTTTCCAAATGTCGTGCTTTCCATAATAGAGTTAATCCGAAATAGAATAAAATTTTTCATTAATCCCTATACATATTTATTTTAATAACATATGCAGAGTCGGAAAAAAATTTGCAAATCAAATTTATTTTCATATGGAAAATTTTATGCCTTAAACGTTCTCAAAAGTACACCCAACAACTTCGTAAAGTTTCTTGGAGACCGGATGAACAGTGTAGCAGTGAATAAAGGACAGACGGACAAACAGACACATACATACAATATTACAAGATCATATGTATTATACGACTGTATGTATTAAATGACTATATGTATTATATATAGACTATATGTATATAGATTTTGAGTTTGCCTCTTTGCGTTAGACTATTTGGATTCGTTAAAATAAAACCGGGGAATCATCAAAAAGGATAGAGAAGATAAAGTTCATCATCAGCATCAGATCATCATATCAGAAGATAAAGCTTGTTTCTATTTGAGACTTAGGAGTAGGCCTGTCGTATTTTAGTTCGCTTCGCATAGCTCAAATTTGTCAAAACACAGAAGAATCTGTAGAATTTATGACTGTGGCAGTACTCATCATCCCAAAAGATGAAGAAGACCCGTCCCCCCAGATTGTATTTTTTTTTAGCCATGGGGAAATAGCTTCCGCAATCGTCCTGGCTAATCAAGACAAACGAGAACATATAGAACAACGGAGAAAAAAAGACAGTAAAACAAACAAAGTATGAAAATGGGTATTTTTCGGTGGAGGCACTGGGAGGTCGAGGCCCTCCCAATGCAAATAAAAAAAGGAAAACAAGGCCTTGGGAACACCTTCGGTTGTTTTCTTTCTTCTACTTGTTCAATCCTGATAAATAAAGCGGTTAAGAATTCATGGGTAGCAAGTGGCAAAATTTAGCCAAATAAAGGTACATTTATCCGACAGGATCTGTGTAGTTTGTACCAAAGTTTTAGTTCTCCAGTTATTCTTTTCCTTTCCAGTACTACCCATTTCTTCTGGAAGAGGCATTGTTGGACCCTACGAATGACATATTTCTGATATTGAAATTTTTGCTTCGTTTGCCACGATAGCACCGTAACAGTAAGTTAGTGGATAGGTTTGAACTTGTTGATACCATCTCTTATAAATTGTTTTACCGATGCTTTATGTGTGAAAACCTTGAATTTTGTTTCTGTCTATTACTCTATTTTGCATTTTTTTTCTTTTTGAAGTTGGCTAATTAATTTTCCTGCTTTTAGTATTTAATATTATTTTTGTTTTGTTTTTGCTTTCTTTCTCTTCAATTTTAGAATTCCATTTTTTTTACTTTTTATGGGATTTATATTACATTATTATATATATATATATATATATATATATATATATATATATATATATATATATATATATATATATGTTATATATTTCAACAATAACGGGGAAAAGTGAATAAAACTGTTGAATCACTTCGTTTCGACGTTAACATTTTGTCAATTGACATTGACCTCTTTGACATTTTGAAAAGTTTTTTTTTTCTGACTAGCCATATTATACTTGCTTTTTAAGTCGTTGTTTTTTCTGTCTTTATTGACTAGAATTTGTGAATTCAGCCCATCTGGGCTTGTGATAGACTTTTAAGAAATAAATCTCACTATAGGTAATTTCATTTGTGCTAACAATTAAATTGTTATTAACCAACTTCCACTTGACCAAAAATTTGGTCTAATCACGTATCTTTACACCTCATGAAACAACCCCGATATGGAAAAACAACTTACAACTGCAACAGCTTCAGAAGCTAACACCTCTGCCGGAGAAAGTGTTGTGTAGAATGCCACATTTGCAAAAACATAAACAAAAGTAACCACTGTTACAGAGATGTAGATAGCCAGAGGAAGGTTTCTAAAAAAATAATTATGATTTTATTTAAATAATAATTATTTAAAATAATAAAATATGCTAAACTAAAAAAATAATTATAACTAAATAATTATAACTAAAAAATAATAACGAAAATAATTAAAAAGTTATAAATAATTAAAAAATAATTAAAAAAAATAATTAAAAAATAAAAAATATTAATTATACAAAAATAATTAATAATTAAAAAATAAAAAAAAGGTAAAAAAAATTTTACCTTTGAAAAAAAAAATGACAGTCTATCAACTTGAGTTCAGCTATAATTTTTCCCAGAAGGAATATTTCTCAAAATAGAATATTTTAATCAAAAGTTTGCAAACAAAATAGCAATATTTGTAATATTGCTAATAACAAATATATATTTGTTAGTTAACAACAAAATAGAAAATATTGTAATATTTAATTATCATAAATGATAATTAAATGCAGGATTAGGGCGGTAAGATTCACCTTACTAACGAACGTCAAAGTCCCCGTAACGTTTTTCAAAATCTGAATGAAGGAAAACTTTTCAAGGCATCAAACAAAAACAAAAAATTACTGTATGGAACATGATGCAAAAATAAATTTTCAGAAAATAAATAATTAAAAAAGGAGGCGTTCAACGTATAGGAAAAAAAATCCCACAAATAAGAATAACCTAAAAATAAAATATTAAATATTGCATGTTTTCGAAAGACGTTTCTCATTAAAACGAACGACGTTGGTTTTTCCAAAGAAACTAAAATCACATAATCAGATGACTAAAGTATGCAAACTTTGAACAAAAAGCCCTATAATACCGAAAAATATTACCAATCGTCCGCGTAACGTTTGTCATCTTTCAATATCAAATTTACTTACTGCGTTGGCTAAAGATTTGAACAAGTTGTACAAAGTAAAGTTGTACGTTGTACCTCTTACATAGCGGATGGATAATTGAATGGATAATCGAACAAACCTACGACATACTGATACAGTCAGGTGCAGTAGCCTAATCACAAGGCGTTATGTAATATCTTTTGTCAAACTAGAATTTGTGTTAATCTCAGAATACTCTATTTATAGGTTCAGCAGGTTTTCCCGTAACTTATTTGAGTTTTTATCGAAGACGAAATATATACCTACTCGAAAAAATAGATAAAAAAAAATGCAGCTTTTATTTTACAATTGTTCCCTGTATCTTTGATCCACGAAATACTATCTTTGTATTAATAACTATATGTAAAAACAATAGCCTATAAAGTAGCCGAACAAGACCGATCTTTTTTCAGTTTCTTTGCCCTCCTATAACAAACATCTTTTGCAACCTAACGTTTTTCAAAGCCACTTCCAGTTTCTTCTTTTTTCTTTACTTCAAAGAGCTAACATCTTTTTCCCAGGAATTTGCAATTTCGGACAGGACTTATTCAAAAAAAAGAAAGAATTTCTTAATACGAACGGCATATTACGAATTTGTCAATAATCAAGGCTAGTTAAACATACTTAAGAATGTTTGACGTCAAAGATTCCCCTTTCCATCTTTGTATGGAGAATGATTCCCAGAATAATCTTTATCAAAAAACAATTCCAAATTAATGTGTCTGATTTCCACCTACTCCATAAAGGAAACAAAGTAGCATACGCTTTAACTCAATTAGTGTATACAGTCAGAAAGTTTCAAATTAAATTTTCTAATTGAGCCGGATTCTGGTAAGGTAGAAAATCCCTTGTCGGATAGCATTTTTCTTTGCAAAATGATGGGCCAAAATGGACCATTGGTGTTGCCTGGTAATCTGGCATCCTTGCTACCTTGCTACGGCTAGCCAACCTTTTTGGGATTATTTTTTAAATTTACTTCTTTGTACAAGTTTTCTTATAGTTCCAGGATTTTACAAACCTTTCCTTACAAACAACAGGCAGTAATTCCTAATACCATCTATTAGGGAGAACAATCCCTTTCTGGACACGCTTACTTTAATATCTTAAGATAAGTAGTTGAATAAGATTTCCAGAGTTATCCAGGATTTGATATTTGAGTTGAATCCTAAAAGTACTATTAATCTAACAAAAATCAATACCAAAAGAAAATTGTCCAGAAAGTGACTGGACTATTTACAGCATATATATATATATATATATATATATATATATATATATATATATATATATATATATATATATATATATATATAAAACAGAGGAAAGCTTTAATTATATTTTGCAAGTTACCAAGATTTCATATCAATTTCCTGCGTATTTTTTTTTTTTGCCTTCCCAAGGCCAGAACATAATTTGCACTTTACATAAAAAATATAAATTTTTTTACTTTCATAACTTTAATAAATCAAATAATATTAACATTTTGATTACTAAATATCAGTGTATATATATTAAACTGACAATTCAAATTCATTTGCAATTTTTTCAGTAAAGTACAAATTATGTTCTGGCCTTCAGAAGGCATAGGGGTTTTGAGGCTTACTCATGTTAATTTCTGCTCGTTTTGGGTTTCATTTATTTATCGATGCTGATTTGTGGTAGTTTCACGCTTGGTAGATTATTTTTTTTTTTGTTCATTTTTGGTTTAATAGATTTCTTTACTTTTCTTTGAAAAACTTATTTTGTGGAAAAAGTTTTTTTTAATTAATTTCTGTTCGTTTTATATTGACATAGTGTTTTAAGGGAAAAAGAAAATAATATTTTCAATCTTTTCTTTTTTTAACACTATAGTTTGGCCTGCTATTTGTATGCTGGAGAAAAATTTTCAGCAATTTTTAACAACATCAACCCTTTTAAAATTCTGGACACAAATAGTAGTGTTTAATTTAGTTTCATAACTCTTCTAGATGACCTGAAATAGAAAACTTGACACCATTCGCACAAAATTCGGTTTACTTTCTTTGATACCTTGGATACACTTACGCTATTTTTATTTGGTTAAATTTTGAGAGCAGAATCAGCCCCAAAAGTTTGAACATAATACCCCCAGTCATTCTTGGTATACTGCTGAGATGCCTTTTTGGGATTTAGAATTAACACAGTGCATTTTGATTTAATATTTAGGAAAATTTTTGTTTTTAAACATATCGGGCAATTGGGAGGGTGGGCGTGGAAGGGGGACTAGTTGCACCCCAATCACTTTCGACTATTAAAAACTACATTAGCCTTTTCTATTTTCAATCGAATGAGCCCTTTTCGAAGTTCCCACGACAACTCCTTCAATACGAAGTGCCCTGGTCTAAACAAACAATAAAAAAATAATACATTGTACCCAGATCGATCTTTACTATAAAAATGTCAAGCCTTCCATTCACTTTCGACAATTAAAAAGGGCACTAGCCCTTTCAATTTCCAATTGAATGAGCCTTTTTTGAGTTTCTACGACAATGCTTTCTATAAACACCCCAGGGCATAACTTACACAACCCTTGCCCTGAGGGCTGTGAGGGGGTTGCCATCCTCAAAGCCATAATTTCCAGAACTTTCAACTACGTTAAACAAAACGGCTATCTCAAGATTTTGATTGGATGTGTTTGGGGAAATAGTGGATGTGAGAGGGGGGTTAGTTGCCCTTCAAAAACTTTCGACTATTAAAAAGGGCACTATCCCTTTCAATTTCCAATCAAATGAGCCCTTTGAAGCTTCTACGACAAAACTTTCTATAAAAGTCTTATATGCCCCTAGGGCATAACTTACAACCTTTGCCCTGAGGGCTCTGAGGGGGAGTGATTGCCATCCTCAAAGACCTAATTTCCAGAACTTACAACTACGTTGAACAAAATGGGTATCTCAAAATTTTTATTGGATGTGTTTGGATAAATGGCGGGCGTGAGAGGGGGGTTAGTTGCCCTCCAATCACTTTCGACTATTAAAAATGGCACTAGCCCTTCGAATTTCCAATCGACGTTTCTACGACAACTTCTTCGATACAAAGTACCCTGGTCTAAAGGAAAAAAATAAATAAATAATACATTTTGCCAACATTGTTCTTATATGCCCCCAGGTCATAACGTACAACCCTTGCCCTGAGGGTTGTGGGGGAGTTTCCTGCTCAAAACATAATTTCTAACTGGAAATCAACCAAGCTGAACAAAATGGCTATCTCAAAATTTTGATTGGATGTGTTTGGGGAAATGGTGGGCATGGAAGGGGTGTTAGTTGCTTTCCAATCACTTTTGACTATTAAAAAGGGTACTAGCCATTCCAATTTCCAATCAAATGAGACCTTTTCCAAGTTTCTACGACAACTCCTTCGATACGAAGTGCCCTGGTATGATTTATGCCTATGATTTATTCCTTGAATTTTAGCAGACTAGAGCTTTTACTGAACTTAAGCCAACTTCGCACTTTACTTTCATTAGAAAAACTTTGTAAAAATCAATTTTTCCGTGTTTTTATTATTATAAAAAAAAAAAAAAAAGAAAACTGGAGTAGTTGAGTGAACAACACACTTGTTTGAACAACAACTTGTTTCTCAATGTAAGATCAAACATCCCATTGTTATATTATTCGTGTTAGCGTACATAGGAGAAAATTAAGCAGTCTCTATGAAAACGCGTATTAACAATGTCAGCAGTTGGCTCTTTACTAGGTTACTATAACCACTAATGAGACTCTAAACCTCTAATTGATGTTTCTCAACGATGGCAATTCCAACGGCATTATTTTATGGTTCGTAATCTTCTCCACACTAGAAATAACACCAAAAAGTGTCATATACCCCCATGCTCTAGCTTTATGAGGTAGGAGCAATAAACGAAATATACGTATTTTTTTTAAACTAAATGCGTTATTCGTGTTTTATAAATTGGAAAACGGGAAAATTTTTAAGAAAATGTGAACTTCCTGGGAGGGTAGAAAAAAGGGAGATTTGAATAGATGGGACGAAGGAGGGGCATACGCAGCTGTGTTAGCCCTAGGCGGCTTCGTGCTGCAGTAAGTTGTTAGTAGTAGTAGTTTTTTTTTATTAAGAGGGGGGAAATGTCCTTAGCAGTACACTCTCTTCTGCGAGGACGTTTAGCTCACTAATTAAAGTAGACGTTGCAATAATATGGGCCACATTTCAATCTTTACTAGGTTGCTGCAATTACGACGCAAGACTGTCAACCTCCAGTTAATGTGTTCCAATAATGGTGATTTCATTGTTATTATTTTGTAGTTCCTAACCTTCTCCACTATGGAAATGGCACCAAAAAGTGCCATTTGTGGTATCTTATCCCCCTTTACTGTAGCTTTGTGGGGTAGTAACTGCAGACAAAACATAAATTTAAGTGTGTTATTCGTCTTTTACACAGAGTTTAATTTGTTAATTAAAGTATATTAACCGTTTTTATAGTCGCTTTATTCATGTATATAACATAATAATATTACAACAATACAACTAAGGATTTTTTTCTTAAGTAAAAAGAAATAAAAGAATTCTGTTAAAAGCTCCGGAGAGCCTCAATATGTTTCTAAACTCTTCCGGAGAGCTCCCGACGTCATTTTTCATAAATTTGATATATAATCAGTTTCTTCTTAAATTCGAACATATATGAATAAAATGAATTTATAATCTGGGTACTTTTATGATATAACCCCGACCTAATATTCTTCATCTAAGTAGAACCTGTTTCTCTGACGCTCAATCGTAATGAAACATACCTAAGTATGACAAAAATATAATACCTTAAAAACTAATTTGGGCTATATATTTGCACATTAGGGGGGGGGGTAAAGTATAGCGGGTGTTAGGTACAATTATTCTGCATATTATGTAGTAAGAATTGTTTGTAACTTCACACTCTCCAAATACTTTACACCTTCCCCCCCTCCAAATTGGCAAATATTCAGTCTAAATTACATATTTGCCATCTAAGCTGCCACTTCTCTTTATCACGCTTCAGGCTAAGGTGAAAGAAATAAACGAAAAAAAACCGGATCTGTAATGTATCAATGAATGAACAACTTCAGCGGTCGGCGCTATATCATACAAGTACCATAATCTGATTGACCACCACAAGACGAAAAAAAGAAGAATTTTCATTCCAAAGCCTTTTCAATTCCTGGAGAAATTAGACATTGGATAAAAGACACATGACAAATAAAGTACGCAACATTCTTTTTGTTTTCACAATCCATTTAGGCCTACACAAGGTACTTTTACTTTAGCTTTTAGAATTTCATTTTCATTATTAAGTCATGAAAGCGGTTCAAAATTGATTTAACCTGTTTCAATTCATTATTATAAATAACTGTTTTGAGTATTTTCGGCACATTGTCAATTTGTTGACGCAGTGCCAGGTTTTCAGTGTTCAGTAAAATTGTTTATACTAAAAAGTTTACACTTAAAATTCTGATCTTTTTATCAAAAAAGGCGTTGTCTTTTGCAAAGGTGCGCATTCTGATTAGGCAATTGACTTAATTAAGAAAAATTAACCATTAAGAAAATTAAAACAAATTTGAGATGAGCGAAATCTTACACAAACCATTTTTGGAATTTTTTTTATTTTTCGATGACCAGGGCCATTTCAGAGGTGACAATTCACGAATGGTGGGGAGCAAATACATTATTTTTAACTTATTTCAAAAGATAACTTTTTTTTACAATTAACCTAATTTTGGGGGACACCCCAAGGCACTCTCATTAAGAAAATTTGTATTCTTTCAAGGAAAAACGGCTTGGATCTTCAAGGCATGACACAGTAAATCATCTGTTTTTGTTTGTTTTTAGATGTAAATAAATTTCATTAATTGTTTTGAAATTATCCCGATTCAAAATTTTATACTTTAAGTCGAGAGGGTGCTAACTTCCCACCACCAGATGTACATCTCGGAAGGCCATGTATTTCGCACAGTTGCCCCACGATTGGCACAATTTTGCCAAGCTTGGCACATGCCACCTGGCATACATGATTTCTGAAAGAGGGCGACTCCTCGCTTTAAATAATGATTCAAAATTTTCAAAGGAAGTTCTGCCTCTGAACTTCCAAGTTCAACAGACTTCAGTCTAGATAGTAGTCCCACTCTGACATCGAGCTATTTTGGGGCAGTTTCCAATAATATTAAATATTTCATTCTTCGGACGTGATATTGATGCGAGATTCGACTAACTTGCTACAATTAGGCTATTAGAATTATAACTTGGTCCCAGACCAACAACGATCAGACAAAATTAACCTCGTGTTCAATAAGCTTATTTTTTATAATTTTTGGCGTTCAATAAACAATTGCAATTATTGAATTGCGTTCAGTAGCACTTATTAAAACCTACTAAATTAATTATTTGCTTATTGTGCGTCAGAGCTCAATAAGCTGAAATTCAATTTTTTTCTAGATTAAATACAAAAAAAATCAACTAAAATTAAGGAGCAACATTGAAAATTCACCCCCTCCCACCCGAAAAACGCATGCATACTTCCCAATAACAATATATGTACACAATGGAAAACTTTTATAACAAATACCTTTTCTCAGGGTCTGTGGGAGGTTATGTTATCTCCAAAGGCATAGTTATTCGACCTTTCAACTATGCTGAACAAAATGGCTATCTCAAAATTTTGATCGGAAGATTTGAGAGAAAAGGGGGCCTAGTTGCCCTTCAATCTTTTTGGCAAATTAAAAAGAGCAATAAAACTTTTAATTTCGTTCTAATGAGCCCCCTCTTGATATTCTAGGACCATTGGTTCGATAAAATCACCTCTGGAAAAAAAACAACAACAAATAACCACGCATCTGTGATCTTTCTTTTGAAAAAAAATTACAGAAGTCCACATTTTTGCAGATAGGAGCTTGAAACCTCTAGAACATGATTCTTTGACACACTGAATCTGATGGGGTGATTTTCATTAAGATTCTTTGATCTTTAGGGGGCGTTTCCTCCCTTTTTGAAAATACTGTAATTTTCTCAGGCTCGTAGCCTTTCATTGATCATTTCTTAAATTTTTTAAATTACTCGCATAAAATTGAACTTGTTGCCCAAATAGCATTCAAAAGATTATAATAATCGCGCTTATTATAATCGCCAGGCCGAAGGCCTCGACCAAGTCCGTCGATTATGAATTGAAGTTATCAAGTATTTTGCAGTAGCTTGCATAGGTTGCATCAAGACATGGCTAATTGTAGACAGAGAAAAGCCAAGACAGATAGTCCAAGCAATGGAGAGGCAAATGTTTAAATGGCTGGGGCACGGGTAAATGGCGGGAGTATGCATGACTCTATTATTGGATACATACTTGTTTGTTAGTTTTTGGAAAGGCAACCCTGCCTAGTCTCAGGCATGTTGACCAAGAATTTGAAATTAACATAAGACCGTTAGATTGCCTGTAATGAGAGGCAAACAAGGCACGCCCGCCTATGGTCTTAAGGAGGTTGACCAAAAATTTAGAATTGACATAGGACCATTAATTTGCTTGAAATAACAGGCAATCTTTTTTGACAGTGATTGCAATTAATTGCGACAAGCTATATTGAAACGCCGGATAAACAAATATATACAAGCCAAATTCTTGGGGGTTTTCAATATACTAAATTAGTTATGCGTTTGTTTCAATGCAATTTTTCCGTTCTGCAATATTAATGTAACCCTAATGCGAGATTAGGCTAATTCCTTAAATCTATGCTATTAAGCTTTAATCAACAAAAATGTTAGCAAATTTTTTGATAAATTTGGTGCGGTGTCAAAATTATACTTTCGCTTGCCCGAACGACGAGAATCAGTCCTATCAGGCAACAGTGCACTGACCCTGATTTTTATTTATCCATCAGTTTAGGAGGATAAGCTATTTTTATCTCACAATTACATAGTGGCGTCATTTCAAGGAAATTTAGAGGGGGTAAATGTAAGGGCAGATTAAGGGTTTTTTTTCGGGGGGGGGGGGGTTACTAATTTTTGACTCAGTTTTCGACTAATTTTACTGATTTTTACCTAGGTTTTACTAATTTTCGACTTACTTTCGACTCGGTCAAAAATTTCGGGGGTGGGGGTTCAAACCGGGTGACCCCCCCCGGATACGGCCTTGGATAAATGTATCTTTCGAAATCTATGGGGGGACAATGTTGATTGTTTTCTTTCCAATTTTTTCATCGAGAATACCATCAGAGGCAGTTTCAATGAAAATTCCAAAAAGCGCATTTTTCAAAATCTAGGGGGGCTAATACCCCTTCCTAATTGTCACACGTGATAGCAACCAAGTTTTTTTTTTATTAAGCCAGATACATGTCCTCTGCTGCAAAATTTACAAGATGAACAGCCCAAAGCCTTTAATTTACTTAATCCTCCTCTTCGCTCATCTGATTCGTATTATCTAGTCCAACTATAGTCTAGACAATTAGGCATTTACATTTACAATGAATAATAATTGCCATAAAACTCCTCAAAGTTTCCAAGATTAATTTTTCAGAGGGGTTATCCATTCTATACCGCCTGGTGCATATCTTGGAGCAAGACATGTTTCACCACGTGAGGGGAACTCCTGCTATGCTGTTAGCATCATGCATGGCGTAATTCACGCCACACTTCTACACCCGTCCCCTGGCGTACACATTTATGAAGAGGACAGCCCCTTCATTTTTTCGTTGTAATATAATAAATTCACTATGTCGTTTACAAACTATTGGAAACTTCTTTGGGTTAATTGTGAATAAGGTGAGGGGAAATTCAATTTTTTTTTATTTTACTATATATATATATATATATATATATATATATATATATATATATATATATATATATATATATATATTACTGTGAATGTCATAAATCTGGTTAATGTCGACTATCACCTAACCTAACCCGTCACCATCAAACCTTACATAAAACTGAAAAAGTTGACTGGCAACGCTGACTACATCCAAGCAGAAACAAAAGTATGTCGGACATTCGACGGTGAATGTCGACATTCACCAATTTCGGACGTTGAAGGTAACATATACACAAATTGCAATGGCAGAAAAATACTATTTAATATTTTTTTTCTTTTTAAATTTATTGCATGGAGAATAAAATTTAACGAAGAAAAAAGATTGGCACTTGTATGATATACCTACTACCGCTCAAGTTGTTCATTCATTGACATATTATGGAACCGTTTTTTTCGTTAGTTTGTTTCAGCTTAGCGTGAGACAAGACAAAGAGAAGTGACAGAATAGATGAGAAATATATAATATAGGCTATATATTTGCACACTAGGGGTTGGGGATGGGGGTAAAGTATTTGGACAGTGTGAAGTTAGAAAGCAATTTTTACTACATAATATGCAGAATAATTGTACCTAACACATTAGGCATGCAGACCCGCTATACTTTATACTATACTTTACTCCTCCCCTAACCCTTTGGTATATTTCATTAAGATTGAGCGTAAGAGAAAAATATTAGAAGAATATTAGGTAGAGGGTATATCATACAAGTACCAAAAGATTTCAAGCCACTAACATTCGATGAAACAAAACGTTTTTCTCATAAGGATTGTAAGCAAAAAGATACAATCTTCGAAACAAAAATCAGATATCAAGGTAATTTTTACACAGAAATTTGTATTAATAGTTAATACAATAATTTAGAAATCAAACAACAAATAAAACATTTTAAGCAATGTCTTCAACTTACCTGACCGGATCTTTCAATTCTTCGATAATAAAGTTCAAATAATTCCAGCCATTGTAAGCGAAGAGGCCGGAATAGAAGGACAGTGCAATTTTTGTTATATCGGTTTCTGAATTTTCAAAAGTGAAATACTCTGTATGACCTTGAATAAAATACAAACATAAGTACAGCTTAGATAAGTACAGCTTAGAGCCATCGAGATTTTGAGATCCCTAACAGGCCTGCTGTTCGCCCCCTCTCCTTAAAAAGAAAATAATGGTAGATAAAGAGGTCCGATGTAGGGACAAAATATATAGGATGTAACCCTAATCAGTAGTTGCGCCTTGAGTATGACAAAACCATAAAACTGCATATATATTTATATATATATATATATATATATATATATATATATATATATATATATATATATATATATATATATATATATATAAAGTGAAATTCATACATTCATGTTTTGACTATCATCAAATTACATTGTAGGAAAAAAGATGAGAAAGAACAGTGGTTTTAAATACATCACGAAAAAAAAGAAAAGCAAGTACTGTTAAGAGCCCCCTCCTACCAGGAAGTCAAAAAGACCCTCCTCCTCGCTAGGTATACTGCAGCCTGAAATTACAGCTTAATTCGTGGCCCCCCCCCCGGAAAAATAAGGGGTTGTGCAGAGCAATGCTTACAAAGACCCCAATGTTAGATAAAATAATGATAAAGCCAAAACGTCTTATGAACAGCCTTATTATACAAACATTAAACATCTTAACAACGTCTTAAACAGCCTTATTAAACGTCTTTTTATGCAAAATATAAGGTAACAGAATCACACAATGGTATATTTATTCGACGCACGACAGATTTTTAAAACAAACGAGCAAGACAAAGTTCATCCAAGCGGAAACGACCGGATTTTTCGCTATCAAAACTTGAAACTACCAACTAAATAGGCTATACTTTAAACAATTAAAAAAAAAAGTAAAGAAGTATGACGGCACTACACCTTTAAGGTACAAACCGGCGGTGCTGATCTCCGTTTCGTTACCCTTCAGCCTGAAAGTGCAATGGGGGGTTGGGGGCCAGCCATCCTGTGCTTTTGCACACCCTTACTTTAAGAAAATGTCATAAATAGCTGAATTAAAATACTCATTATCAAAGAATACGCATTCTAATCTCAGGGAGGGGGGAGAGCAGTCCATGAGTCAATCAAAACATCCATTTATGTAAAAGTCATAAAACTACCGAAATTCCAAGTTATAGCCTTCATTTTCACATTTGCTATTATTTCTATGCCGCTTTATATGCGCACTAGTCTCTTTGAAAGCTTCCTTGAAGCGACATCCTTTGATTTGCGTTTCAAAGCCTGTAATGGTATCAACTGTTATCAATAAATTCGTGACCGATTGAGTAGCACCGTATCATGTTATTCTAGGTGCTTATTGAAACACAGCTGTGTTTTCTGTTTTTCAATAAAAATAAAACATTTATTTTATCAAAACTTATGTTTGTATAAAAAAACCCAAGAGAAAGTTTTCGGAACACACGTCTACAGAGTTTCTTCGACACAGCTATACATAACCTACACTACCAACAATTCGTTGTTATTATGAAGAGATTACCAAGCTAAAATAATTCTTATATCGGACGAGACCATTATATAATATATATATATATATATATATATATATATATATATATATATATATATATATATATATATATATATATATATACCCGTACAATAAGTTAATGTTGTACCCGTACATTGTACCCATATATACCCGTACAATAAGTTAATGCTTAACAATATTCGACTCTAGGAAAATTAGTCTATTTGTTTTTTTTTTACCCTCATTCAAGAAAATCCTTTAATAGTCTCTCCCCTCAGACCAGACTGGATCAATGTGAGATGTTGGTAGTCATAGGGGCAAACAGCCATGATCTTAGAATGGTATTTAAAAAAATCCCGGGGAGGGAGTTTGAAATGGAAAGAAACATTTTTTTCGGCAAATAACCAAGCTTCATGGGAGGAGAAGGATTCACCTAGGGGAATAATCTTCTTACTCCACCCTCCTCATTGCGGCTTCGCAAGTATGGGATAAATGTTTCAAATAGAAGAAAAATTATACGATAAATAAATAAAAGTTCAAATACGGGATCAAACCCTTTTAATAGACAGCGATTTTCACAAACAGTGATAAAATTTCACAAAAAATACTAGATATTTCGGTCACATATGCAGTGACCGTCGTCAATCGTAAATCAGTAGGAAAGTAGTACTGATGACGGTCACTGCATATGTGACCAAAATATCTGGCGTTTTTTGTGAAATTGTATCACTGTTTATGAAAATCACTCTCTATTAAAATGATTTGATCCCTATTTGAACTTTTATTTATTTATCGTCATGGAAAGGCAGTGGGGTGTCCGAAATTTTGAAAAATTATACATATGGGGCAACAATTCTGGGCAGACCCACACCTCGACTTGATGCATCACGATAAAAGCTATCATCAAAGATTACAATTAAGTGCTGAGTTGCTAAGGTCCACTTGTGCGAAAATGCCGCTCTATCTGGCTGAATGTCTCTTCATCTTTTCTTATCCTTGCAGTTGCCTATAAACCATAGTCAAATCTCTACAAAAAATATGGACAAAAAAAAGTCTATTTCTCCAAGGTTCGTTGTTTTTTATATACTTTTAGGATTTTAAAATATAACGCCGTATGTCATGATAAAACCACACGATTGACACGCCAAAGTCTTAAAAGAAATCCTACGCCTGGTTTTGTCACCCTCCACCCCTCATTCGGGCCTTCGGAGATGTCAAGCGAGGGAGTGTTGACTTCCATCCACCTGGTGTACTTCAAGGTGTGTCGCACAGTTCCACCATATTTGGCATAGCTCCGCCACACTTGGCACAGTTCCACCATGCTTGGCACGCCCCACCAGGTGTGTATGATTTCTAAGAGAAAGAGCGACCCTTCATTGTCAACTGCGTTTATCGTTATGTAACGTAGGGGAACACGGGGTGGAACGGGGCTAGATGACAAGAAAGGTGATGCGCCAAGCGGCAATAGCTACAACTACTCCAGCTCGGTACAGCTGAACTGCCGAATCCATGTTTGTTTAGTTTCCTTTCGTTTGATGAGAGAACCAGTTGTCGTCTAGGTTATTTGCTGTTGGATTGCAACTTTTATTGATTTTGTAATTAAGGTAAGGTTAACACGCTTCTTTGCATTACATCTGTAGCTAGTCATACTTGTAATACGTTCAATGGGCTTTGTTTTAGTCACCTTATTGTTTCTTTACTTGAAGTTTTTGCGTGGCCATAACCTCCAAATAATAAGGCGTGTTCCTGGGGTGGAAAGGGTGGGGCGGAATGGGGAAGTACCCCATTCCGCCCCACACTATTTTAATCTGAGCAGTCGTTAAAACTGGGTCAGCAACTTTTCTTAATTCATTTTCAGATGGTCCGTGTGTATAAGAGAAAGACAAACAGACAATCCTGGTCTACTGAGGCGATGAACAATGCTGTTGTAGCGGTTATTTCTGATCGATGTGGCTGCCTGAAGGCTTCTAATGAGTTTGACGTTCCCCAAACTACTCTTGAAAGATACGTTAAGAAAAAAAAAATGAAAATCCTGAGTATCTGATTGATAAAACTGCAGGGAAATTTCAAACCGTTTTTACCCAAGAACAGGAACTTAAGTTTGTGAGGTGCTTGAAAACTATGGAGGCGCGGTTATTTGGTCTGACGATGAGGGACTTACGTACCTTAGCTTACCAATTAGCTCAAATAAATGACATAACTCATAGATTTAAAAATGAAATAGCAGGTCGAGACTGGGTCAACGGATTTTTTAAGATAAATCATTCTTTGTCTATTCGAAAGCCAGAGTCAAAGTCTGGTGGACAAGCTATGGGATTTAATAGAGCGACTGTGGATAGTTTTTTTTCGCTACTCACTCAATTGGTAGATAAGCAAAAACTTACAGCGTCACAGATATTTAACTGTGATGAAACTGGTGTTTCAGCGAACCCTAAGAACCATTCAAAAATCATTGCTTGTAAGGGTATAAAAACAAGTTGGTGCAATAACTTCTGCAGAAAAGGGGGAGACTGTAACTTGCCTTATTTGTATGTCTCCAAGTGGATCATACATGCCCCCGATGTTAGTTTTTCCGAGGAAGAAAATGCAGAAGGAGTTTGAGCTGGGACTACCTCCAGGGAGTTGGGCTGAGGTTCAAAGCACTGGATGGGTGACCGCTGAGCAATTCTTAGTATGGTTTAAAAAATTTGTAGTATTTTCTAAGGCATCAAAGGACTTTCCAGTTCTCCTCATATTAGACGGACATTCCACCCACACCAAGAACCTAGAGGTCATAGATTACGCAAGAGATAATGGTGTTTCGTTGCTTTGTTTATCCCCGCATTGTTCTCACAAGCTACAACCGCTTGATGTGTCTTTCATGAAGCCTCTGAGCCTTCACTACGCTGACGAGCATCGAAAGTGGCTCCGTTGCAATCCAGGGAAATTCGTGACGCTGTTTCAAATTTTAACGCTCTTCGGATCAACGTTTATCGAAAGCGCCTCTATGAATACTGCAATTAAGGGGTTTAAAGCAACAGGAATTTGAACACCTAACCCAGTCATATTCTCTGATTCATATTTCCTGCCAGCTGACACAACTGACATCAAACAAGCTGAACTTTCAACCCAAATAGTGACTGAGGAACCTCCAACGACAGAGAAAGAACAAGTGGGAAAATCTTCGTCTGGCTCATCTGTTGATAAAGAAAATCCCCACACTTGTAGTAAAAGGGGTGAAGGTGTTACAGTTTCTAGCCCTACCGTTGGTGTTAATGGCACCCCAGCTAAAAAGGTTCAATTTAATATGGATGACAAGGCTACTCCTGGATGCTCTTGGATGACAACTGACATGAATGACTCTCCAACTGCATTTATTGTTTCACCTGAAAATTTAATTCCTATTCCAAAAGTCAGAGGAAGTGCAAAAAGGCGAATCGAAGGGGGGGAAAGACTGCAGTTATAACTGATTCACCATATAAAAATGAGTTAGAGGATGCTATAAAAGAAAAACAAGAAAATGATATTGCCAAGACAGAAAGAGCACTGAAGATACTTTTTAAGAAAGAAAACAATACGGAAACAATAAAAACAAAAGGAAAGTGCCTGAATAAGAGTGAAAAAGTGCCAAGAAAAAAAAACAAGAAGATAAAGAAACAGCCTGAAACTTACGGCAGTGATTCTGACGAGTTTTCCGACTGTGAATGTTTTATATTGTTGTGAGTTTTACTCAAGGTCAATTGAGGTTGGGTTGCCTGTTCCATATGTAGAAAATGGGCTCACAATTCCTCCGCAGGAATTGATAGCGAGGACGATGAAGCTATCCTTGTATGTGAATTTTGTAATTCAGAATGAGATTAATTTGATGAAAGAATATGTTTCAATTAGTTTTGCTGGCTTAAGCAAAACGAAAAAAAAAGCCAAATTATAGTTTTATTTTTATTAATCAGATTAATTAATTAATTTAATTAATCATAATCTGATTAATTCGACCAAAGAATATGTTTAAAATAGAGTTGTTACCTGAATCAAAATAAATAAAAAGCCAAATAACAGTTTTACTTAGTTAGATATACTGTTTTAACTACCACCCTGTTCTGCCCCGTATTTCTGCCCCGTATAAAAGTATTTGACATTTTTTTATATTTTAATTAAATAAATAATAATTGTGTTCACTTCTTACAATATGAGTGTGGAACTTTGTTTACAACAATACAAGGTACTTTTATGAAATTTTGTAGCCTTTTATATTGACTCCTTCTAATTAATAAAAATCCGTTTAAAGATAGTAACCTGTTCCACCCCGTGTTTCCCTAATTACTAAATAAATCCAAACTACCCAATCATGCAATAGACTAAATGCATGCAATAGACTAAATGAACAAATATATTTAAGGTTAAGGAAAAGAAACTCAAAAAGTGATCCCAAAAAATTCTGACAGAAGAAGTAAGAAAATTTGATAAGCCTACCTGTTGCAAGTTGGTAAAATCCTGTCCCAATGATAATAGCCAGAGCCAGAAGTTTAGCGTACGTAAAAAAGTCCTGAACAAACGTAGACCATTTAACATCCCAGCAGTTGATAAACGCCAGTAAGCCTAAATAGTCACATAAAGCTTAGTAAAATCCAATAACAAAAGACCTAAAGTTAATCAAATTCGTAAGAAAAACAAACGTTAAAGTATTACACTAGATTAAATGAAAAAGATTATTCTGTAGTCGGGCTTCTATGCAATTTTGATAAGTTCACATCTAAATCATTCTCAATATCTTAATTATAGATAACTTAAGGTTGAGATATATAGAAACACAATCAGATTATTTCGAGAGAGAGCTGGAGATGCATATTCAATATATATATATATATATATATATATATATATATATATATATATATATATATATATATATATATATATATATATATAGTATATAGATATATATATATATATATATATATATATATATATATATATATATCAGATTATTTCTTGAGAGAGAGCTGGCGATGCAAATTCAATATATATATATATATATATATTATATATATATATATATATATATATATATATATATATATATATATATATATATATATATATATATATATATATATATATATATATATATATATATATATATATATATATATATATATATATATATATATATATATATATATATATATATATATATATATATATATATAAACCCACCGCATACATTCTTACCTGGTGGTAGATGCTACTACCTTTATACCGTATTAAATAGGCAAAGTGGATGAAAATTATAGGGAAAATCACAAAATTTTGAGACTTCGGGGCTTTGGGTCAGAAGCCCTTCTCCAGCATACGGACCAGGTGGTAGACGCTACTACACTTATGACCATACAAGTTTTAGTTATAACGATACATCATCCGATGCATGCTCTCGGCTTAAGTTGATTTACTTACAGTCATAGGGGGGTGAAGATGACTAGTTGATGTAGGAAAGTATTTCAGGGAGCTCTTTGTAGAAATCAAACATCATTTTTGATCTTCGTGTGTTAATATTTAATATTTATATATTTAATAATAGTTTTATATATTTAATATATATTTATATATTTATTTTAAATATTTTTTTTAATTCTTAATAATATTTATATATTTAATAATAGTTAAATGATAGTCATACTGTATATGTTCCCGTAATTTTTCTTCAAATGAAAAATTGTCCTTATTCTTTTTTTTTATTCTCCAAATATGTATGAAGCTTGTGCTGACCCAGGATAGGCTATTCTACCACTTATCTAGAGGAATTTTCACACACCTGAATATCAGTGGATAAAGCTGCATCAAGAAACTGTTGGGATTATGTTCGGTCGTAACTGGCGCAAGGAAGCATCTCAAGGGGAGCAGGTGATGCTATAATATTCAGTAATTTGGGAGGTCATCCACTTTCCACAGCCTGATGTACATCTCGAAGCGCCAAGTGTGCCGCACAGTTTCACCACCCGTAGCACAGTCCTCACAACACTTGGCACGCGCCGCCTGGTGTCGGTGATTTCTGAAAGTCTGCGAGCCTTGGCAGCATTTTTTTTTCTAACTTTTAACTAAATTACGAAACTTTTTAAACTAATTAACTTTTAATTAAAATTAACGAAATTTTAACTAATTAACTAAAGCACTCACTTTTAACTAAATTACGAAACCAAGGCTGTTCAGTGAAATGTAACGAGCGATACTAAAATTTGAAACAGATGAAAAATACTAAAATTTGAGACAGATAAAGACTTGATTTCCGTTGCTGAGGCAATTTGGGTGTTGGATCAGCCTTTGGTCAGCTTCGTGAGGAAAAGGTTGCGGTAGTGACACTTAGCCGTAGTTGTCAACCCCTCAAAATTTAAAAATGAAATGTCTCGAGACACTAGATTTACTTTCAATCTGAACACCCAATACATATTTTAGGTTTAATATGCGCGATATATACAAGCTAATCCTTTATTACTTAGCCAAGCTAAGGGCACGTTCAAGGGCATATCCAGGACTTTATTCGGGGGGGGGAGGAGGGCAAAAAGCTTCACAAACACATTTTGTTTATAAAAACAAAAGTTTCGAGGAGGGGGGGGGGTCAAAACCAGCAACCCTTCCTGCAAGGCCGCATCCAGAGGGGGGATTGGGGGTTTGACCCCCCTGAACTGTCTGACTCGTAAAAACGTAACAAAATGGATATAAACAATTTTTTTTTTGTATTTTTGACGTTTTTTTGTGTAACCCCCCCCCCCAAAAAAAAAACAACAACAAACAAACTTGGATACAGCCCCGCCTCCCTGGATACTGCCTTGGCCATGTTACGTTGTCTCAAAACTGAGCATTTTTTTTTCAATATAATTGATGGCAAGGACGATTTAGCAGACACATTTGATTCTGTGACTCGCTTTTTTTCTAAAACGATAATTCTAGTTTAATCCGAAGTTATTTCAATTTTATGGTACCTTTTCCGAGAATATTTAGATAAATAAGTACATTTTCATAAAAAAAAAAACAATTTTCGAGTAATGTTCTCATTACGTAAGCAATGAGATAAAAATGATAAGAAAATAAAGCGATTTCTGACGCTCATATCAAACGCAGTCTGTCATGCTTTCTGACGTTATTGCACAAAATAAGCAAAACAGCTTGACGCATAATTTGACTTAGTCTAAACTTTCCTATGATTCATTCCGAGAAAAATACGATAAAGCAAGGCAATTAGTCAAAATAAATATAGCGCACAATGATGATGAAATAAGTACTCAAAATATGTTAAGATCTATGCTAATACAGCGGCGTAATTTCAAAATGCACTTTTCAAAATCTTAAAGAGACATATTTTTTCTTACAAAATAGTAGAGGGGGAGGTGCTACTCGTGTCACGCACCCCTGCTGCCACCTATAACTTTTTTTGCACCCCAAATAAGGGCATAGCCTCCCTAGGGAGAAAGATTGCGTAATCGGTCAATGACCTCTTTTTCCAAGGTCGATTTATTTGATGTTTCTATGTGTAATAACTCCGGAACGAAGGTTGCACATGCGCATTGAATTCTAACGGGAACAATGTTATTGATCTAGGACTCGAGGGGGAAGTGAATTTCCGAGAACTTGATTGCATAATCGATCGTGAATGTCATGGTGTCCAGAAATAGTATTTGTTGTTGTTGCTCTCGAGCCAAATGTTATGACTTTCCCGGAAACAGTTAGATCACGTGTTTCCTTCTCAGCCAATCAGCGAGTCGGTTACATCCTCCTTCTCAGCCAATCAGAGACGTGCTTACATATGATTTTCCCCGTTACATAACAATTCGCCCTTGAGATTTCGTATATAACGGGCATGCAATGTGATTAAATTATCAGAAAGTATTTTGACACCGTGTAAACAACTAAAATGGATAATATTGATGAATTAGAAGCCTTGGCAACTACAATTTACCATGTAAGTTCCGTTTTATTTTCAAAATTATTTTCCTTGGACATCCTCCAGTATGTTCAGCTAAAACGTAAATATATTCCTTTACCACAAATCCCCCCCCCAAACCTTACAAACATCATTATAATCAATGGAAAACATAAATATATTCTTTTTACCCTAACCCCCCCCCACCACTCACTGTTTTACAACCAAATTCTCGCAAATGGAAATAATAATCTTTTCGTTAAATTATAGACTTTATCTATTGTGATTTAAAGTGTATACTGACTTTCGTCACTGTTGTTATTAGCTTGCTCTGGTTTTGACACAAGACTCCAATGTGAGGCATATAATTAGCTATCACCCTTTCCGGCTTACAAAAGCGGTCAACGGAACTATTCTTCCGTCAAATTAAAACACAATGATGCAATAATTAAGCTAAGACCTACATAACCTGTGTGGAAGTAGAGAAACAAGTTATTTTCGAATTAGGGTCTAACAATATCCCCCTCCCTCCCCCATTGTCTTACAACCCCAAATTCTCGCCAAAAGAAATACTTTTTTGATAAATTCCTTCCGTCTATATTTCCAGCTAAATCCCCCGCCTCCCACCAATGTTTTACAATCAAATTCTCGCAAAAAGAAACAATTATCCTTCCTTCTATATTTCCAGCTAAAGTGACCGCTGACTTCTGTCAATTTTTATTGAAAATGCCGTTCTGTTTTGACACAAGACTCCAGTGCGTGGCTAAAATTAGCTGTCACCCTCATTAACGCATTTCCTGTAAAAAGTTTCTCAGATCAAAATGGGATGTTTTTCTCCTATCAAATTAAAACGGTTTCATGCAGACAATTGCAATTTATTAAGCGCAGGCATATACAATCTCTTTTTGGAGAACCGGTGAAATCTCGTTATTTTCAAATTAAGATCTAACAATATATTTAGTACATTGGCGAACGGGGGAGGGGACCATGCCTCAATTCTATCGCCATCATTTTAAAATGAAAACAAACTATTTCTTCGCATTAAAAGTAAGGGCCTTGTATTTGTCGGAGAAGCGGTGAAATATATAATTTTCACATTAAGTTTAACAAAATATACATAAATTTATGTGACAGGGAGGAGGAGAGCAATACAGTGCGTCGAACAGCTTAGTTGTAAGTAAATTATGTAATGGGGGAGGGCAATGCCTTCAATTCTACAGCCATCAGTGTAAAATGAAAAGAAACTATTCCTTCGCATTAAAAGTAAGTGCCTTGTATTTGTCGGAGAAGTGATGAAAGAGATTATTTTCAAATTAAGTTTAACAATATATTTAGAACATTATGTGAAAGGGGGAGGGGGCAATACATTGCTTCTAACAGCTTCGTTGTAAGTAAATTATGTAACGGGTGAGAGCAAGGCCTTCAATTCTACCGCCATCAGTTTAAAATGAAAACAAACTATTTCTTCGCATTAAAAGTAAGGGCCTTGTATTTGTCGGAGAAGCGATGAAAGAGATTATTTTAAAATTAAGGTCTAACAATATATTTATAACATTCTGTTAAAGGGGGGCGGGGGCAATACATTGCTTCTAACAGCTTCGTTGTAAGTAAATTATGTAAAGGGGGAGAGCAATGCCTTCAATTCTACCGCCATCAGTGTAAAATGAAAACAAACTATTTCGTTGCATTAAAAGTAAGGGCCTTGTATTTATCGGAGAAGCGATGAAAGAGATTATTTTCAAATTAAGTTTAACAATATATTTAGAACATTATGTGAAAGGGAGGAGGGGGCAATACATTGCTTCTAACAGCTTCGTTGTAAGTAAATTATGTAAAGGGGGAGAGCAATGCCTTCAATTCTACCGCCATCAGTGTAAAATGAAAACAAACTATTTCTTCGCATTAAAAGTAAGGGCCTTGTATTTGTCGGAGAAGCGATGAAAGAGATTATTTTCAAAATGCTTTCTAGACAAAATTATGCCTGACAATAAATTCTGGTTAGGAGCGGGGGTACTAATTTTTCTACTGTAAAATGGCGAATCGTTATTCCATACTAAATTTTTTCTTCTTTTAAGGACAATTTTGAAGAATGCCACTCACCAAGCAAGAGGGCTACGCTAAATAAAGTGACTCCTGTAGGAGTATCACGGCCTTCCGTCATAAGGTGTGCTGGGTTAACCAGGGGCGCACTACACCAAGCCCCCACGTCATCTATACAATCCGTAAGACCCGAACCATCCAGAGCCACGCTTTACCAGCCCCCTGTGTCCTCGATGCAGACAGCAATACAGTCTGTTCAAAACCCAAAAATAGACTGGGTGACTGCTCACAGGATGGTGAACCCCGCTGGGTCATCTGTACAAGCCAGTGACATCGCCGCCGCCACCACATCTATGCAAGCCACTGATAGTGTTGCCATAATTACACAAGAGTGTGAGGTTGCCCTCCAACACGCACTACCCGGACCATCTGGCACCCAAGTGCAGCCGGGATATAAAAATGTAAGCATTTTTTCCTACCTTTCTATTTCTTCCATTGTTTTTTTCTTTTTCAATCCCAATATAAACTTATCTCTGTGAGATATTAACCCCATATTACATATCTAAATGTAATTTTTTGCAAAGAAACCGCTCTTTTCTAATCTTTGCTATCGCTTCGATATTTCATAAGTGAATATTTTTAGGTAATTTCTATTAATAATCACTGCCTTTGAAACTCAAAATGCTATTTTT